>NC_054500.1:7743654-7921154 GCF_017639515.1 Carcharodon carcharias
CACTCTCACTCTCACTCTCACTCTCACCCTCACCCTCACCCTCACCCTCACCCTCACCCTCACTCTCACTCTCACTCACCCTCACCCTCACTTACACTCTCACCCTCAACCTCACCCTCACCCTCACTCTCACCCTCACCCTCACTTACACTCTCACCCTCACCCTCACCCTCACTTACACTCTCACCCTCACCCTCACCCTCACCCTCACCCTCACCCTCACTTACACTCTCACCCTCAACCTCACCCTCACCCTCACCCTCACCCTCACTCACTCTCACTCTCACTCTCACTCTCACCCTCAACCTCACCCTCATTCACTCTCACCCTCATTCACTCTCACCCTCACCCTCACCCTCACCCTCACTCTCACCCTCACCCTCACCCTCACTCTCACCCTCACCCTCACCCTCACCCTCACCCTCACCCTCACTCTCACTCTCACTCTCACTCTCACTCTCACCCTCACTCTCACCCTCACTCTCACCCTCACTCTCACCCTCACTCTCACTCTCACTCTCACTCTCACTCCCACCCTCACTCTCACCCTCACTCTCACCCTCACTCTCACTCTCACCCTCACCCTCACCCTAACATTCACACTGTCTCTCTTTATCTTTCTTTTTCTCTCTCTCTCTCTCTCTCTCTCTCACACTCTCTCTGACCTGGCCCCTTGAATCTGGGTGTAGTCCCATACAATTAATTGATTACAGCAGCTGTCAACCAATAAAACCTTTTCTTCATCAGATTCAGAATTAGTTGTGATGCAAAGTTGCTACTGAAGGTGAAAGATTTCATAGGGTTATAGAATTATACAGTGCAGAAAGAGGCCTTTCAGCCCATCGTACCTATGCTAGTTTTTTGAGAGAACTGTCCAATTAGTCTCTCTCATTTGTCCTTTCACCATTGCTCTGCAAAGTTTTCTCCCTCTAGTATTCATCCAATTCCTTTTGAAAGTTACTATTGCATCTGCTTCCGGTGCAGTCCAAGATCACAGGAACTCGCTGCATGAAAGAAATTTCTAATCTCCCTTCTGGTTCTTCTGCCAATTACCTAAAATCTGGGTCCATAGGTTATCAACCCATCTGCTATTGGAAACAGCTCCTGATTGAGTCCATCAAAACATCTTCATTAAATCTCCCCTCAACCTTCTCTGATCTAAAGAAAATAACTTCAGTGTTCTGACATTGCTAAAGTCCGGCATCCCTGGAATCGTTTTAGTAAATCTCCTTTGCATCCTCACCATGGCTTTGACATCCTCCCTTAAATGTTGTGCCCAGAAATGTACCCAATGCTCCAGATAGAGCCAAACTAGAGTTTTATAACGGTTTAGGATAACTTCCTTACTTGTGTACTCTATGCCCTTTTTATGCAGCCAAGGATCCCGCATGCCTACTCAACTTGCTCTGCCACCTTCAAAGATTTGTATGCACACACTCCCAGATCTCTTCACACTTCTCCACATTAACTTACACATGTGTCTGTCCATTTCACCAGCCTGTTATTAGTAGGATCCAAGCCAATAACAAGACACAGAGCTTTTCTTTATTGAGAGAGTTTATTGATTTGTTCAGCTTCACAGCTCTCCTCCCACTCAACCCAGTGTCCCAGCGATCCCCTATTTATATGTGCTCAAATAAAATTAATACCTATCACCTGTTTCTCTTATCCTTAAGAATGTAATTGCCAAACCTTAACAAAGTAAGTTGATAAGACATCAACACCTGTGTTCTTCTGAAATTGTTTACTATCCTCCTCATGTTGCCACGTTTCCTCTTTGATGTGTGACCATGAGGTTTCCTGGCCTTCACCTGGTTTTCCTTCCCCCCCCCCTAACTAAATTGGGCCACACTTTGACAAAAAGCGATTACATCTGACCCATCCTGAGGACAATTAGCAGCTGATCATTTCTCAGTAGCTTGGCAGCAGCAGGAAGTGAGTGGTTTTCCCTCCCCAGATGGGGCCCTGGGACAAGGCACTAGACAGGTTAACGAGAGGAGGATGGGGGCGATTGACGTGAGACCCTGGGACTTGTGCAGGAGGAAAGGTTCATATGCTTGGGGCACAAGAGTGGGGCCTGTAACAAGGGCAGTCTGTCCCAAGGGGAATAGTGAGATAATACAATTAGGGAGGAGAATGGGAAAGAAAGAGGCTATGTAGGAGAGAGAGATAAAAACACGGTTGTAAAAAGGCAAGAGGTACGAGAAAATCAAATGTAAAAACCAGGAAAAAGAATAGGAGTCGATGTTGCAAAACTGCAATGAGGGTTGAGTGATTTTTTAAAATTTGTTATCAGATGTGGGTGTCGCTGGCTGGGCCAGCATTTATTGCCCATCCCTAATTACCCTTGAAAACATACGAACAAGGAGCAGGAGTAGGCCATTCGGCCCCTCGAGCCTGCTCCGCCATTTAATAAGATCATTGGCTGATCCGATAGTAACCTCAAATCTGCATCCTGCCTATCCCCCGATAACCTATCACCCCCTTTCCTACCAAGAGTCTATCCATCTCTGCCTTAAAAATATTCAAAGGCTCTGCTTCCACCACCTTTTCAGGAAGAGAGTTCCAAAGACTCACAATCCTCTGGGAGAAAAAAAAATTCTCCTCATCTCCATTTTAAGTGGGTAACCCCTTATTTTTAAACAGTGACCCCTAGTTCTAGATTCTCCCACATGAGGAAACACCCTCTCCACATCCACCCTGTCAAGACCCCTCAGGATCTTATATGTTTCAATCAAATCGCCTTTTAGTCTTCTAAACTCCAGAGGATACAAGCCTAGTCTGTCCAACCTTTCCTCAAAAGACAATCTCCCATTCCGGCTATTAGTCTGGTAAATCTTATCTGAACTGCTTCCAATGCATTTATATCCTCCCTTAAATGAGATGACCAGTACTGTACACAGTACTTTAGATGTGGTCTCTATTGTGCTCTGTATAACTGAAGCATAACCTTCCTACTTTTGTATTCACTTCCCCTTGCAATAAATGATAACATTTTATTAGCTTTCCTAATTACTTTCTGTATCTGTACATTAACCTTTTGCAATTCATGCAATTCATACACTAAGACACCCAGATCTCTCTGCATCTCAGAGCTTGGCAAGCTCCCACCATTTACATAATATGCCTCTCTTTTATTCTTCCTGCCAAAATGGATAATTTCACATTTTCCCACATTAGACTCCATTTGCCAGATTTATTACTGCTCTTGGGATGTTACTTGTACCCTCAATAATGAGAACTGATGCAAAATACCTGTTCAATTCATCTGCCATTTCCTTGTTTTCCATTATCAATTCTCTAGACTCACTCCAAAGGACCAATGCTTCTTTTTTAAATAATTATCGAAACTCCTCCTACCTAATATCTCCAAATTTGCAGATGACACAAAGCTGGGTGGGAGGGTGAGCTGTGAGGAGGATGCAGAGATGCTTCAGTGTGATTTGGACAAGCTGAATGAGAGGACAAATGCATGGCAGATGCAGTATAATGTGGATAAATGTGAGGTTGTCCATTTTGGTAGCAAAAACAGGAAGGCAGATTATTATCTGAATGGCTATAAATTGAGAGAGGGGAATGTGTAACGAGACCTGGGTGTCCTTGTACACCAGTCGCTGAAGGTAAGCATGCAGGTGCAGCAAGCGGTAAAGAGGGCTAATGGTATGTTGACCTTCATAGCCAGAGGATCCGAGTACAGGAACAGGGATGTCTTGCTGCAATTGTACAGGGCCTTGGTGAGACCACACCTGGAATATTGTGTGCAGTTTTGGTCTCCTTATCTGAGGGAGGATGTACTTGCTATAGAGGGAGTGCAGCGAAGGTTTACCCAACTGATTCCTGGGATGGCAGGACTGATATATGAGGAGAGATTGAGTCGTTTAGGATTATATTCGCTGGAGCTCAGGAGAATGAGGGGGAATCTCATAGAAACCTATAAAATTCTAACAGGACTAGACAGGGTAGATGCAGGAAGGATGTTCCCGATGGTGGGGAAGTCCAGAACCATGGGTCACAGTCTAAGAATATGGGGTAGACCATTTAGGACTGAGATGAGGAGAAATTTCTTCACCCAGAGAGTGGTGAGCCTGTGGAATTCGTTACTACAGAAAGTAGTTGAGACCAAAACATTGTATGCTTTCAAGAAGGAGTTATGATATAGCTCATGGGGCAAAAGGGATCAAAGGGTATGGGGAGAAAGTGGGAGCAGGCTATTGAGTTGGATGATCAGCCATGATCATAATGAATGGCGGAGCAGGCTCGAAGGACCGAATGGCCTACTCGTGCTCCTAGTTTCTATGTTTACCTATTTTTATATTTCTGGCTAGCTTATCTCGCATTGTAATTTTTCCCTCTTTATTAATCTTTTAGTCATCCTTTGCTGTTCCTTATATTCTGTTCAATCTTCTGGCCTTCCACCTGTCTTTGCACAATTATATACTTTTTCTTTGAGTTGGTTTGATACCAACTTTAACCTTTCTAGTCAACCATGGATGGTGTGTCTGTCCCTTGGACTTTTCTTTGGAATGTATCTATTCTGTGTATCCTGAAATATCCCCTCAAATGTTTGCTGCTGCATCTCCATTGACCTATTCCTTAACCTAATTTGCCAATTCACTTTAGCCAGCTCTGCTTTCATGCCCTCATAATTGCCCTCATTTAAGTTTAAAAACATAGTATTGTACCCATCCCTCTCTCCCTCAAACTGAATATAAAATTCAATTATATTATGGTCGCTGCTACCCACGATGAGGCCATTAATTAATCCCATCTCGTTGCACAACACCAGCTCTAGTTTAGCCTGCTCTCTGGTTGGCCCCAGAACATGCTGCTCTAAGAAACTATCACGGAAACATTGATGAACTCCTCATCTAGGCAACCTTTGCCCATCTGCCTTTTCAGTCTCTACGTAGATTAAAATCTCCCATGATTATCACCATGACTTTCTTCCTTTATGCTCCATCCTACCATGTGGTTACTATTAGGGGGCCTGTACATGATTCTCACAAGTGACTTCTTGCCATTTCTCATCTCTGCCCAAACGATTTCCACATTCTGGCTTCCTGAACTTAGGTCATCCCTTTCTATTGTGCTAATACCATCATTAACTAACAGAGCCACCCCTCCACCTTTTCCTCATTTCCCATCCTTCCTAATTGCGCTATACTGTTTAATATTCAGGTACCAACCCTCCCGCAGTCATGTCTCTGTAATGGCTATCAGGTTGTACTTATTTATTTCCATGTGTGCTCTCAGTTCAACTGTTTTGTTTTGAATGCTTCATGCATTCAGATACTGAACCTTTAATTTTATCCTTTTATTCTTTTTATAACCTCTAGTCTGTTCTGTTGATCTACTGTTAGATTTGTACTTACTATCCCTTCGTGTCATGGTCTGTTTTTCATTTCCCGTAATAATATATTCCTCTTTTGCCTTGTCTCTACTCTTTGATTTATCATATCTTCCCAAATTTTTACCCTTGCTCCACTACTTAGTTTAAAACTCTCTCTACTTCCCTAGTTATGTAGCTCTCAAGAACATCGGTCCCAGCATGTAGACTGGTGTACATGTGTAGATGCAGACTATGTAGGTGTAGACTGTCCCAACATATTCCCCGTTCCCCAGTATTGGTGCCAGTGCCCCATGAACTGGAACCTACTTCTCCCACACCAGTCTTTGAGCCACGTATTCATCTCCCTAATCTTATTTGTCCTATGCCAATTTAAAGGTGACTCAGGTAATAATCCAGAAATTATTACCTTTGAGGTTCTGCTTCTTAATTTGGTGCCTAGCTCATACTGGCTATGCAGAATCTCTTTCTTTGACCTGCCTATGTCATTGATACCAACATGGACCATGATGACTGGGTCCTCCTCCTCCCACTGCAAGCTTCTCTCCAGCCCAGAGGAGATGTCCCGAACCCCGGCACTGGGCAGGCAACATAGCCGCTTAGACTCATGATGTTTGCAGCAGAGAACGGTGTCAATCCCTCTGACTATACTGTTATCTACTACCACTACATTCCTTGTAACTCCCCCTGCTTGAATGTCTTCCTGTACCACGGTGCCAAGGCCAGTCAGCTCACCCACGCTGCAGCCCCCACTCCTATCCAAACAAACTTAAAAATCCTCAAACCTGTTGGACAATTACAAGGGTGCAGGCTCCTGCACTCCTGCCCTCTGGGTCCCCTTACCTGCTTCACTTGCAGTCACATCCTCCCGTCCCTGACCACTGACCAATCAGAAGACTCTATCCTAAGGGGTGTGACCGCATCCTGGAATGATGTGTCCAGGTAATTTTCCCCCTCCCTGATATGCCGCTGTGTCTGCAGCTCGGCCTCCAGCTCAATAACTTGGAGCCGAATTTCCTGTAGTCGCAAACACTTACTGCAGATGTGTTTGCTCTGGATCACACCGGTATCCAGAAGCTCCTACATCCTGCATTCGCAGCACATCGCCCCTGCCATCTCCAATATGTGTTATTTAATTAATAATTGCTGAAAAGCAATACAGTACTTACAACTAATAATACCAGTTACTGGTTTACCTGCTCCTTCTGCTGCACCAAATTGGAAATCAAATACTGGAAGCTGAAAAATAGTCGAAGAAAATAGCACCTCCTCCCTGCCCTTCACTGAGCACACTTTGCTTCCTGCAGTAAACCTTACCTAAAGCACCTCTTTCCCCATGCACCAAATTCCCACTTTGAACCAGATCCCCAAATATACTCACCCGGTCTCTTCCTCACTCAGGCTGAAGCCTCTCCTCACTGACCGTGTGCCTCTTAAAAGAATTTGGTGATGAGCTGCCTTCTTGAGCCACTGCAGTCCATGTGGTGTAGATACACCCACAGTGCTGTTAGGGAGGGAGTTCCAGGATTTTGACCCAGCGACAGTGAAAGAACGGCGATATATTTCCAAATCAGGATTGTGAGTTACTTGGAGGGGATCTTCCAGATCGTGGTGTTCCCATGTATCTGCTGCCCTTGTCCTTCTAGGTGGTAGAGGTCGTGGGTTTGTCAAAGGAGCCTTGGTGAGTTGCTGTACTGATTCTTGTAGATGGCACACACTGCTGCCACTGTACGTCGGTGAAGGAGGGAGTGAATGTTTAACTAGGTGGGTGTGGTGCCAATCAAGTGGGCTCCTTTGTCTTTAATGGTGTCAAACTTCTTGAGTGTTGTTGGAGCTGCACTCATCCAGGCAAGTGGAGAGCATGCCATTCTGACTTGTGCCCTGTGGATATTGGACAGGCTGTGGGGAGTTGGGAAGTGAATTACTCGCTGCAGGATTGCCAGCCCCTGACCTGCTCTTGTAGCCACAGTATTTATATGGCTGGTCCAGTTCAGTCTCTGGTCAAAGGTAACCCCAGCATGTTGATAGTGGGGAATTCAGTGATGATAATGCTGTTGAATGTCAAGGAGAATATGCTTAGATTCTCTTGTTGGAGATGGCTATTGCCTGGCACTTGTGGTGCAAATGTTACTTGCTACTTGTCAGCCCAAGCCTGAATGTTGTCCAGGTCTTGCTGTATGTGCACACAGACTGCTTCAGTGTCTGAGGAGTCACGAATGGTGCTGAACATTATACAATCACCTGCAGCCACCCTCATTTCTGACTTTATGGTGCAGAGAATGTCAATGATGAAGCAGCTGAAGATGGTTGGGCCTTGGGCCCTACCCTGAGGAACTCCTGCAGCAACGCCTTGGGGCTGAGATGATTGGCCTCCAACAACCATCTTCTTTTGTGCTATGTATGACTCCAACCAGCAGAGAGATTCCCCCCGATTGTCATTGATTCATTGTTTCGCTAGGGCTCCTTGATGCAACAGCTGGTCAAATGCTGCCTTGATGTCAAGAGCTGTCACTCTCACCTCACCTCTGGAGTTCAGCTATTTTGTCCAAGTTTGGATCAAGACTGTAATGAGGTCAGGAGCTGAGTGGCCCTGAGTGGATCCCAAACTGAGCGTCAGTGAGCAGGCCATTGCTGAGTAAGTCTTGCATGATAGCACTGATGACGACCCTTTATCACTTTGTTGACTGAGAGTAGACTGATGGGACAGTAATTGGCTGGTTTGGATCTGTGGACAGGAGATATTTAGGCAATTTTCCACATTGTCTGGTGGATGCCAATGTATGTACTGGAGCTGCTTGGCTAGAAATGCAGCTAGATTGGGACTAATGTGATGGGGTCCACCTTCATTGAGGATGCGGGTGTTCATGGCGCCTCCTCCTCTTGTTAGTTGCTTAATTATTTACCACCATTTAAAACTGGATGTGATAGAATTACAGAGCTTTGACTTGATCCGTTGCTTATGGGAATCGCGTATTGCTTCCGCTGTTTAGCGCGCACGTAGTCCTGTGTTATAGCTTTGGCACTTAATTTCTAGATACAGCTGGTGCTAATCCCGACATGCCATGGCTATGTCAGTCTGTTGGTCTGTTGACTACCCTGTGGGGACAAACCTTCCAATTTTGGCACAAGTTTCCAGATATTGGTGAGGAGGACTTTGCAGGGCTGACTGGGTGCTCCATCTGAAGAAATCATTGATTTTGTTCATCAAAAGTCCGGTAGTTTCCAGGTCACCATTACTGAGACTACCTGAGGTGGGACTAGGTGGAATGCTCTTTCAGAGAGCCATTGCAGACACGATGGGCTAAATGGCGTCCTTCTGCACTTGTGATCTGATACTCAAATCCAGGATTAGCCTTTCACTGAAACAATATTTGGGTGCAATTGTGGTGGCTTTTCTCACCTCCCTAAGCAGGTGCGTATTGAGTGAAATCGGGCTGCTGTCTCAGCCTATGGAAAATCTGGCGTTATGGTGTTCAGAGTAAAACTTGAATAAGTTGAGGTTAAAAGCTTTGATCTTTCTACAAGTTTTCTTGTTGGAATTTATATCTCAAAAGATCAGTGATCTGCTTCTTCCTGTTTGTGGTGGAGTTGGAAAGGGCAGCAGCTTGGATTGGGAACTCGCTAGATTCATCTGCATTCACCGCCCTAATGGAAGCAAAATGCTGAGGTGACCTTTGACCTGTGTCCAGTCTGCTTTAGCTTTAGGTTTAAAACCAACAAAAATTCAGAGAAATGTGGCCTGAAGATTCCTCACTCTAGACTTTGGATCACGGCAAGTGTTTCCCATGGCAATGCCTCAGCCAGTCAGAGTTGACTTGCCATCCAATCAGAACCCTTTTCCCCTGTAGTATAAATTGTTGTGATAGTTTGAAATTTGGCATTCTTGCCTTTGTCCTGATGAGCGCTAGACGGAAAGTTTCGGCAACGTCTCTCTTATCAGCAATATTCAAGTATTTTTCTGTTTGTGTCCCTCCGTCCCCTAAACTTTAAGATCAGTCCCCTCTCCCTCACCGTGACTGTATTAGTGACTTACTCATGCCCATATTGTCACCTCAGAGTAACAAAGGAGCAAGAGGTTTGACTGGAAAATCCACTGGGGATCACAGGGAGCTTCTCACAGTCAGGAAATCGGAAAAGTGATGGTTCTGCACGTGACCATAAACCAGGCTCTGAACTGGGGGTTGGAGTCTATGGGATGGAGTCAGTCTCTTCATCCAGTGTCAAGAACAGAAAATGCTGGAAAAACTCAGCAGATCTAGCAGCGTCTTTGGAGAGAAAGACAGAGTTAACATTTCGAGTCCATATGACTCTTCTCCGGAGCTCTGAAGAAGAGTCATATGGACTCAAAACATTAACTCTGAATTTTTCTCTCTCCACACATGCTGTTAGATCTGCTGACTTTTTCCAGCATTTTCTGCTTTTGTTTCCGATTTCCAACATCCGCAGTATTTTGCTTTTATCTTTTTCCAGTGTATTGCCCCCACACAGCCCTCCCCTCCTGGCCACGCCCCCCCTCACCCCCACCCCTACCCCTGCACCAGCAACCCCCCTCCCCCCCCCCCCCCCCCCCCACCCACCCCCCGAGCCTCATGAGCAACATGATAAAATGAGCAGAAAGGACCTTCTAACTCATGGAGAGAATGACATACTGTCCCACACCACAAACCCCAGACCAAACTCTCCCTGCCTCCCCTGATGCTTCCTAGACGTGACAGTGAGGATGTTTCATTGCACTGACCTGCAAATCATAAGAACATAAGAAATGGGAGCAGGAGTAGGCCATTCAGCCCTTCAAGCCTGCTCCGCTATTGAACGAGATCATGACTGATCTTTTACTTCTGCACCATTTTCCTGTACTTTCGCCGTATCCCTTGAATGTTTTTCATATGTAGAAATCTATCAATCTCAGTCTCGAACATACTCAACGACTGAGCCTCGACAGCCCTCTGGGACAGAGAATTCCAAAGGTTCACCACCCCCTGAGTGAAGAAACCCCTTCTCATCTCAGTCCTAAAGGACCTTCCCCTTATTCTGAGACTGGTTTCTAGACCCTCCCCTCATGCCTCTAACCAGAGGAAACATCCTTCCTGTACCTACCCTGTGCGAGCCCTGTAAGAATTTTGTGAGCTTGAATGAGATCACCTCTCATCCTCCTAAACTCCAAGCCCAGTCTGTCATATCATCACCAAGTTGTGTTACGGTGCCAGCTGTGATTTCTAGTGGATTTTCCAGTCAACCCTCTTGCTCCTTTGTTACCCTGAGGTGATGAAGTTGGCATGAATAAGTCACTAATACAGTTGCTGTGAGGGAGAGGGGATTGATCTTAAAGGTTAGGGGATGGAGGGACACAGAATGAAAAGGCAGAAATGTTGCCAAAGCTTTTCGTCTTTTTCATCCAAAACAATTTGAAATTCCAGATTTTGCTGAATCACAGTCACCAGATCAAATGACAAGATTTTTGTTTTTGGAAATATGAGATGAGATCTGTTTAAACATGAACCATTTATTGTTAGTCTTTAACTGTGTACAGATCCCAGGTTACTGTCTTTCATGGGGCTGCTTCTAGAATGTTCTTTCTGGACTATTCTCTCACTCTATCACCATCTGACTCTATGCATCATACCATGGGCAGCCCCACATTAACCCCTGCTCTGCAACGCACTTTTATATTACAATGGCATGCAGGTGCACACAACATCCCACAGCACAGTCTGTTTAACCTATGCTTGGAATGTGAGGTAATGAACTTGAAGAAGGTGATTTGACCTCCTGATGAACGAGAGTCCCTTATAGCAGTCGGGAATCCCAACCTTCTGCTTTCCCCCCGCACCCTGTAAGATCAGGCCTGCGGAGTCAGAACCAATGAATCCAAATGATCTTTGCAAGGCTTGAATGTGTCACATCACCTGGATATTATGGGATGTTGTTTTATACCTAAGATACGACTACATCACCCGTGATAATGCTCTTGCGCCCGGCGTGACTGCAGGGTTAGCCCTCGATCTTGTTGAGTTTGGTTTTCTTGCTGTGCTTGTTAGGGTTGAGTGGCGGCCCACGCTGCTCACCCGTTTGATTGTCTGACCTGCCCTCTGTTACAGGAGGGGCAACAACTGATCAAAGAGAAACCTGAGCTTGCCCCAGAAGTGAGGAAGAAACTGGAGGAGATCCGCGATTGCTGGGTGGTCCTGGAGAGCACGACGCAGGCAAAGGCGAGGCACCTGTTTGACGCGAACAAGGCTGAGCTCCTGGTGCAGAGCTATGGTGAGCTGGACAAGAGGTTGTCACACCTGGAGGGGCAGCTGCAGGTGGTAGAAGGAGGGAGAGACATCGCCAGCGTCAACAGCCAACTCCAGAAACTGCAGGTGAGCGGCCAGGAGGTGTTGGCTGCTCATGCAGCCTCCGCTCAGTGCACCTTTCACAGTTTTGCCAAACCGCAACAGTTGGAGGATGAGCTGACACCAGGGGTCAGAGGTCAGGGGCTGATGGTGCCCGTGCATCTTCTCAAACCGAGCTCCTTCGCAGTGCTCTCTCTAGCGCTGAGATTTTCACCTGCACTGGGGAGAGAAACTGGGTGGTGGCAAATCAGGTGCCCCTTACATTGCCTACTTGTTGCACGCCCACTCAGTATACGCCCTGCTCACTCTATTCTGGCCCTTAATATGCCTGCCAATTATACGTCTCGCCCGTCATATCTGGCTCATTATACACATCTCCCATAAACACAAGTCCTCATACACACACTCCACCAGTCACACATCCTGCCCTCTGCGCACACACCATTACACACCCAGTCCCTTACACATACAATGTTACATAACCCTGCCTGTTACGCACACACTGTTACACACTCTGACCATTAAGCACACACTGTTGCAAACCCTACCCGCTACGCACATGCCATTACACACCCTGCCCATTGAGCACACATCGTTACACACCCTGCCTGCCACTCGTACATCGTTACACACCCTGCCTGTTACGTACGCGGCCCGAAACACTGCCTATTACGCACACACCATTACACACCCTGACCATTACGCATTTGCCATAACACACTGCCCATTACACACACTCCGTTACACACCCTGCAGGTTATGTACAAGCTGTTACACACTGCCCAATACACATACATAATTCCACACCTTGCCTGTTACTCACATGCTGTTACACACCCTGCCCATTATACACACATTACTCAAGCCCTGCCCACTGTGCATCCGCCCATAATAAAGCCTGTCTGTTTAACAATAGCTCATTGGCCCTCACAAGCTATAACTCTCCGGAATTGTTAGATTTTATTTGATAAAGACAAGTGATAACTTGTTTAAAAGAGTAACTCGAACTTCAGCAATTTTAATGAATAATTTATTATTTTAAAAAACTACCATTAACACATGTATTTGAACAAATCACACAGGATATTGGTATTTGAATTCATTCCTCCCTTGGGCACCAGTTTATATATGTCACTGATTCAATAACTGAGCTGGATATTCTTCAGGAATATTAATCTGAGTGAAGCAGTGGTTGGGTAACATTGTCCAGCCTGATTTATGGCCAAGGTGACCTTCACCTGCATTCCCTCTTCCTTACAGCAAGTCTGAGAAACCTCTTGTGACAGTTTGAGGGCTGGGATGAGGTGGGTCTGCGAAGGTGGTGGGGTCTGTGATGGGGTGAGGAGTGTTGGGGTTGGGTTTTGTGTTGAGGGTGAGGTCTGTGTTGGGGGTGAGGAGTGTGGGGGTTGGGTCTGTGACCAGGTGAGAAGTGTTGGGGGAGGGGTCTTTGTTGGGGGTGGGGTCAGTGATGGGGTGAGAAGTGTTGGGGGTGGGGTCTGTGACCAGATGAGGAGTGTTGGGGTGGGGTCTGTGTTGGGAGTGGGGTCTGTGACCAGGTGAGGAATGTTGGGGGTGGGGTCTGTGTTGGGGGTGGGGTCTTTGTTGGGGGTGGGGTCTGTGATGTGGATGGGGTATGTGACGGGTGAGGGGTGTTGGGGTGGCGTCTGTGATAGGGTCAGGGGTTTTGGGGGTGGAGTCTATGATAGGGTGAGGAGTGTTGGGGTGGGATCTGTGTTGGGGTTGGGGTGATGGGTGTTGGGGGTGGGTTCTGTGTTGGGGTGAAGGGTTTTGGGGGTGGGGTCTGTGACAGAGTGAGGAGTGTTAGGGGTGGGGATCTGTGTTGGGGGTGGGGGTGAGGGGTGTTGGGGGTGAGGTATGTAATGGGGGTGGGATCTGTGTTGGGGGAGGGTTCTGTGTTGGGGTGAGGGGTGTTGGTGGTGGTTTATGTAATGGGGGTGTTGGGCGTGGGGTCTGTGTTGGGGGTGGTGTCTGTGATGGGTCAGCGGGGTGGTGGGTAGCTCTGTCTTATTTCTAGTCCAGACTTCCCCAATAACCTCTGACCGTGTGAGCTGCAGGTCCTGGAGAATCAGATGGAGGGCTGGTACAAAGAGGTTGGGGAGCTACAGGCCCAGGCTTCTACCCTGCATCAGGAAGGGGCAGGAAAAGAAGAGGTTACCGAGAAACAAAATGTCGTGGAAGCGCGAATTGTTCGACTGATTGAGCCTCTGAAGCAACGGCGGAGAATTCTGCTCGCTTCCAAAGAAGTTCACCAGGTGACCAGGGATATGGAGGAGGAGACTGTAAGTACCCCACTGTGAAACTGTACGACTCAATCAAACTGTAAGTACCCCACTGTGAAACTGTACGACTCAATCAAACTGTAAGTACCCCACTGTGAAACTGTACGACTCAATCAAACTGTAAGTACCCCACTGTGAAACTGTACGACTCAATCAAACTGTAAGTACCCCACTGTGAAACTGTACGACTCAATCAAACTGTAAGTACCCCACTGTGAAACTGTACGACTCAATCAAACTGTAAGTACCCCACTGTGAAACTGTACGACTCAATCAAACTGTAAGTACCCCACTGTGAAACTGTACGACTCAATCAAACTGTAAGTACCCCACTGTGAAACTGTACGACTCAATCAAACTGTAAGTACCCCACTGTGAAACTGTACGACTCAATCAAACAAGAAATGATCTTACAGCTGAAATACTTCACCTCAACTGAGGGCACAGTTCCATTCATCGAAAGCAGGATGGACAGGGTTTTTTTCCACTAAGCATTGGGAAGATTGAAGCTATTGTCTTCAGTACCACCATTAACTCCATGCCCTAGCTCCAGACTCTGGTCACTGTCTGAGGATGAACCAGGTCACCCAAAGCCCCCCAGGCCTGCACCCCCCTCCACATGCTACCCTCTGTAAACACGAGCTCAGTACAAACTCCGCTGTCCCTTTCTTAACTTGCACCTCGACCCATTCACCTTGCTCCCTCTGCTTGCTGACCTACATTGGCCCCCAGTCCTGGAAGATCTCAGTTGTAGGCAGGATGTGAGAAAAAACTTTTTTACCCAGAGGGTGGTGAGGGTCTGGAATGCACTGCCTGGGAGGGTGGTGGAGGCGGGTTGCCTCACATCCTTTAAAAAGTACCAGGATGAGCACTTGGCACATCATAACATTCAAGGCTATGGGCCAAGTGCTGGTAAATGGGATTAGGTAGGTAGGTCAGGTGTTTTTCACGTGTTGGTGCAGACTTGATGGGCCGAAGGTCCTCTTCTTCACTGTGTGATTCTGTGCCTGGGTCCAAAGCTCTGGAATTCCCTGGATAAACCTGTCCTCCTCCCTACCTCCCATCCAGTCCTGATGCTTCTTTGTTGTCTTTGACCAAGCTTCTGGTCACCTGTCCTAATATCAAGTGACTCGATGTCAAATAGGTCCTGTTATTACTTCAAGGTTATTCTTGTGATATGATAACTCCACTGTTCAGTGTTGCCAAGATGTGTTGTAACTATGCAGTACAGTATCACTGCACTGTGTGGTGTTACGACAGTGCACGGTGTACCTGTGTAAGCCGCTCCTGTTGTTTTTGATTACTGAGCGAGAAGCTGAATGTTTTGTGTGTTCCTCAGCTTTGGATTCAGGAACGCCTGCCACTGGCAACATCCAAGGATCACGGGAATAATCTGCAAACAGTGCAGCTCCTTCAGAAAAAACTTCAGGTGAGTGCCAGGAGCAGGACGGAATTGGAAGTCAGAACCGGAAAATAGGACAGGATTGGGAACGAGAACTAGACGCTCCATCACCACCTTAAACCTGCAGTCCACAGGCACACCCATGGTTACAGGATGTATTATCCACATCCTGTACTGCAGCAAGTCACTGACATTTCCCCAGTAACAACTCCCTCCATATTCCCCTTGAAATCATACACCATTCTGACTTGGGAACTATGGGCAGGATTTTCCAGCCCCGCCCGACACCGGGATCTTCCGATCCCGCCAAAAGTCAACGCACTTTTGGCTGGGCCGCCAAATCCCCCATGGCGGGTCCTGACTCAACGTGGCCATAAAATCCCTCTGTATATCGACCGTACCTTCACTGTCGCTGAGTCAAAATCCTGGAACTCCCTCCCTAACAGCACTGTGGGTGTACCTACACCACATGGACTGCAGCGGTTCAAGAAGGCAGCTCACCCACCACCTTCTCAAGGGCAACTAGGGATGGGCAATAATGCTGGTCTGGTCAGTGATGCCCACAGCCTGTGAAAGAAGTTTTACAAAACGGACTGGATTGAGGTGTGACAGATTGTCCGCTAACTGTGTGTCAGCAGGGTTAAATTATTGGGATAGACCTTCAAAGTGTCAGAGTAAATGTTATTTGAATGTGTCATTCACTCACTCACTCACTCACACACAAAGTCACATAAACACTCACATAAACACTTAAACACAAACACTCACTCACACAATCACTCACACACACAAATTCACATAAATACTCACACAAACACTTAAACACACTCACTCACACACAAACTCTCACATAAACACACACAGTCATGCAAACACTCTCTCACACACTCACTCACATACAAATTCACTCACTTACTCATTTACTCATTTACTCATTCACTCATTCACTCACCCACAAACACTCGCTCACTCACTCACTTACTCACTCACTCACTTTATTACCAATCCCCAGTTGCCCTTGAGATGATGGTGGTGAGCTGAACCACCTCAGTAAGTGTGATGCTGGTATTCCCACAGTGCTATTAGAGAGGGAGTGCCATGAGTTTTATCCATTAGTGATGAAGGAACAGGCGATACATCTCCAAGTCAGGATGATGTGTGATTTCTAGGGGAGGTTGGGGTGAGGTGCTGTCGAAGAAACTTTAGCAACTTGCTGCAGTACACTGACATTCAATCAAACGCACACACTCACACATACAACACCTGCACACACACTCTCAGACACACACTGGCAGACTGAGGACTGTACCCCCGCCAGCTCCCTTGACTCTGTTTAGCACCCTCTCTGTTTGATGTTCACAGACTCTTCAACGGGAGATTCAGGGCCACCTGCCTCGGATCAATGATGTGATAGAGCGGGCGGGGCACATCGCCTCCATCCAGAGCCCGGAGGTTGACGCTGTGCGTCTGAGCCTGGACCGGCTGCGGGAGTTATGGGATGTCTTCCAAGAGGAAACGCAGCAGAGGCAGCAGAGGCTGACTGGAATGCAGCAAGTCCAGCAGTATTACTTCGACGCGTCTGAGGTGGAGTCGTGGCTGAGTGAGCAAGAACTGCACATGATGACGGACGAGAAAGGAAAGGTGAGGGACACCCAGGGGGAAACAATCTGAGGTTTGGGCTCCCAAAACGGGATGAGAAACTCATTGCGTTCGTGTAGATCACTCATTGACACAAATACACAAGGCATGAGCCTGTGCCTGGGGGAGGTGTCGGGTAAGGATGTATCTGCAAGTTTGCCTTCCTTTTCCTCCAGGTATGGAGGTTGACACATGAGGCGGGATGAATACTGTGGCATCTGTGCACCATGATATACTATGAGGCTGTAGCCCAGTCTCCCTGACTGCTCTGCTCAGATGTTCTCATTCCTGGGGCTAACAGGAGAGCACAAAGAGGTGTTGAAGTAAGTGACCAGAGTCAGGTCTCCTATCAGTAAATTGTAAAGAAAAATTTGTATTGACTTTTCCTCTCTTGGAATGATGCACCGGGTGGGGCAGGGGGATGGGGGGCTGGTTTTGAGAGGAAGTGTAGTTAGAGGGAGAGGCGCTTGAGTAAAGGATGAGGGAATATTGATCCCAGAGGCAAGCGAGATAGGAAAGTGTGAATAAGGTGGGAGGAAAGGAGGAATGAGGTTAGAGAGAAGGAAAAGTGCTGTTAGAGGTTAGGGTCAAGATTGGTGTTAGAGTTCGAGGAGAGGGAAAAGTGGGGTTAGAGTTCAGGGGGAAGATTGGGGTTAGAGTTTGAGGAGAGGGAAGGGTGGGGTTAGATGTCAGGCAGAAGATTGTGGTTTGAGTTTGAAGAGAGGGAAGAGTGGGGCAAGAGGTTGGGGAAGATTGGAGTTAGAGTTCGAGGAGAGGGAAGAGTGGGGTTAGAAGTTGGTAGAGGAGAAAGAGAAGAGATGAGGAGCCACAGCAGCATGGGGAGAAAAGGGTGAAGGTAAGGAGGTTTACATTGAAGAGTATATTGGTTATGGAGGTTCAAGAAAAGCAATGGTGTAGAATCAAACAAGACAGAAGGAGGTTATTCTGCCCATCTGGCCTGTGCTGCTTCTTTGAAAGAATTTTCAAACTAGTACCACTCTTTCTCCCTTTTCCCGGAAGTTTTCCCCTTTGCAAGCCTATCTCCAATACCCTTTTATAAGTTATTATTGAATCTGATTCCACCATCCTTTCAGGCAGAGCATTCCAGATCATAACAATTTGCCGCTAAAATAAAATTCTCCCCTCTGGATTTTTTTGCCAATTATCTTCAACCTCTACCCTCTAGTTCTGAAAGTGCTACCAATGGAAACTGTTTCTCCTTATTTACTCTGTCAATACCAATGATCATTTTGAACAATTTCATTAATTCTCCCCTCAGCCTTCTCTGCTCTAAGTGGTGAGTCTGTACTTCAGCTAAGTGTTGGGTGAGTTTGTACCTGGGATAAGTATTGAGTGAGTTTGTACCGGGGGTAAGTGTTGAGTGAGTTTGTACCGGGGGTAAGTGTTGAATGAGTTTGTACCGGGGGTAGGTGCTGAGTGTGTCTGTACCGGGGTAAGTGTTGAATAAGCCTGTATTTGGGGAAGGTGTTGAGTGAGTTCGTACCTGGGGTAAATACTGAGCGAGTTTGTACCTGGGTAAATGTTGACTAAGTTTATACCTGGGGTAAGTATTGAGTGAGTTTGTACATGGGGCAAGAATTGAGTGAGTCTGTACTTGGGGAAGATGTTGAGTAAGTTTGTACCTAGGGTAAATATTGAGTGAATTTGTACCTGGGGCAAGTATTCAGTGAGTCTGTACTTGGGGATGGTGCTGAGTGAGTTTGTACCTGGGTAGGTGTTGAGTAAGTTTGTACATGGGTAAGTATTGAGTGAATTTGTATCTGGGGCAAGTATTAAGTGAGTCAGTACTTGGGGATGATGCTGAGTGAGTTTGTACTTGGGGTAAGCGTTGAGTGAGTCTGTACTTGGGGAAGTTGCTGAGTGACTTTGTACCTGCGTAAGTATTGAGTGAGTCTGCAATTGGGGAAGGTGTTGAGTGAGGGTGTGTTTGGGGATTTGCCTTCCTTTTCCTCTCGTCTATCTGTGTCCAGTTGTGAATGTTAACATGTGAGGCAGCTCCTCCAGCCTCTCCACATAGATGAAGTCTCTCATTCTTGGTAACGTTCTAGTAAATCTTCTCTCTCCAAGGCTTTGACATCCTTTCAAAAGGAGGACCCAGATACTCCAGCTGAAGCCTAATCAGACACCTATAGAGATTTAGCATAGCTTACTTTGCCTCTGTTTATAAAGCCATTGATCCCAGATGATTTTCTCACTGAACTGAGTGCCTTATGGCCTATCCTTAATTGCCCTTCAATTGGTGCTGATGAGGGGCCTTCTTAAACCCCCACAACCCCGCAGTGCTGTTAGGAAGGGAGTTCCAGGATTTTGAACCGGTGACAGTGGAGGAATGGTGATATAGTTCTAATGTCAGGATGGTGAGTGGCTTGGAGGGGAACCTGCAGGTTCCATTCATCTGCTGCCCTTGCCCTTCTAGATGGTAGAGGTTATGGGTTTGGAAGGTGCTGTTGAAGGAGCCTTGGTGAGTTGCTGCAGTGCATCCTGTAAATGGCACACACTGCTGCCACTGTGCGTCGGCAGCAGAGGGAGTGAATGTTTAAGGTGGTGGATAGGGTGTCGATCAAGTGGGCTGCTTTGTCTTGGATGGTGTTGAGTTTCTTCAGTGTTGTGGGAGCTGCACTCATCCAGGCAAGTGGGGAGTATTCCATCACACTCCTGACTTGTGCCTTGTGAAAAGGCTTTGGGGAGTCAGGAGGTGAGTTACTGGCCACAGAATTCCCAGCCCCTGACCTGCTCTTGTAGCCACAGTATTTATATAACTGATCCAGCTCAGTTTCTGGTCAATGGTAACTCCCCAGGATGTTGATGATGGGGGATCCAGCAATTTATTTTTTAGCTTTCCTTATATTTCTGGTACTTTCTCCTCATCCTCCACTGTGACAGATGCAAAGTGGATGTTTAGTAAGTCTGGCATTTCCAATTACAGTGTTACCTGTGTCTGTTTTTAAGGAGTTCATGTCAATCTTAGTCATCCTTATTCTCTCATTATACTTCTAAAAACTTTTAGTGCTGTCTCCGTTATCGCAAGCTTTATCTTTTATTCCTTTTTCTATCCCTCTTGACTTACGAGCCCTTTTCAGTTGTTTGTGTCTCTCCAAGTCTCTTCTGTTCTTTACATTAGTAGATGCTCTTTATTGTTTAGTTTTACACCATATCTCACTCCCCTCATTGCCCAGTGTTGTCTAATTGCACATGTAGGACTCTTGCTCTTTAGGAGCTGCACAGGTCCTGTCATCCACCAAATACTTTTCCCAATACCTCCCACTCTTCATCCATAGTTATAGCTGTTAGTTCTGCCTAGAGTATATTGGGGTATATTAACAGTATATTGAGGTGTACTGGGACACATAAAGGGTAGATTGGGGTATATTGAGATGTATTGGGGCATGCAGAGGGTACATTGGGGTATATTGAGGTGTATTTGGGCACATATAAGGTACTTTAAGGTATATTGAGATGTGTTGGGGCACATGCAGGCAACTTGGGGTATATTAAGTATTTGGGCACATATAGGGTACATTAGGGTATGTTGAGATGTATTGGGACACATAGAGGGTACATTGGGATATATTGAGGTTTATTTGGGCACATAGAGGGTACATTGGGGTATATTGAGGTTTATTTGGGCACATAGAGGGTACATTGGGGCATATTTTATATTGGGGCACACAGAGGGTACATTGGGGTATCTTGAGGGTATATTGACAATCCCAGGATCCTCAGGCCCATCGTGAATCATCACGTCAAACCTAATGTCATTGTCACAGGGAGTTAAAGGTTCACTTGTCCAAATGCTGGAGATGTTGGTGACTTTGGGCCACCAGTTCTCTCACCATCACAGGCAGTTCATCCTCACTCCTCCAACCATCCCAATGTCGGTCACTCTTCAACTCTCCATGATACCTTTCCAAAGCTCTCAGACAGCATCAGGTTACCAACAACAGCAGCAGGCAGGATGCCTTTGGTCCTTTTAGCTTCTGCAATGGACAGTGACTGATTGTATCCCAGATGCTCTAGTCATTTCAATGTGTGTTGGGCTTGACTGGGAGAAACAGTTGAAGACAGCGATTCCCAAACCTTTTCCCCCTGTGATCCCATTTTAATGCCTCAGGATTCATGTGACCCCTGAGTGAAAATTTGGCGGGGGTGGTGGGGGAGGCGGAAGCTTCAGTTTTTGGGCATGTGGGGGTGGCGGGGGTGTGGTTTAGTCTCGACTGGGGGAAGTGAGGGGGCTTATTTTGCAGCAGCAATCAGACCTGAGAGAGAAATCCACTAGGCCGCACCCACCAATAGAAACGAAAGTGAGGATTTATAGGGGTCTCGTAGCTGTCAGAAATCAGTCCGAGCTCCACAGCAGCCATTCCTGCCTCAGAGCTCGCCACCCCAAAATCTCGACTTGCGGTTCTAATGGGGGTCGTAACCCACAGTTTGGCAAGCCCCGGCCTAAGAACAAAGTCCACTGAGTTTAGCAGCTATACCCAGGTGATTGAGCAGAGCATCAGGACTGAGTGGGGACTCTTGCACTTTGTTTCTTCTTAACATACAGGGACATATCTCAAGGGTGTTAACTAAAGGAACTCAGAGCTGTTTAATGGGATGTGGGCATCGCTGGCCAGGCCAGCATTTATTGCCCATCTCTAGTTGCCCTTGGGAAGGTGATGGTGAGCCGCCTTCTTGAACCACTGCAGCCCGTGTGGTGTAGGTACACCCACAGTGCTGTTAGGAAGAGAATTTAATTAAAAGGAATGGTAAGTTTAATACTTGGTTCGTGAGATCACCGAGTTTAATGATTTGTTACTAAGATCGTTGAGTTTAATGGCGTGTAAGTAATGTCACTTGATTTAATAGCTTGTTAGTAAGATTATTGTGTTGAATGATTTGTTAGTGAGTTGACTGAGTTTAAAACTGAACAGTGTGCAGGCGGTCTAAAGGGAATGTGTGGAGAAAAATGGGGAAGGATGATTGTGGGGTTGAGAAAGTTGTCAGGGGCAGGGGTGGACTATGGAGAGACCAAGAGAAAGAGCAGAGAAGGTTAAGGTTGTTCACAGTTATGAGGCATTGGGGTAGAGAGACCGCTTCTAGTGGCAGAAGGGGGTTGGTAACCAGAGGGCACAAACTTAAGACAAGAGAAACAGAGGAAAAATAGGGGAAAAAATTACGAAGGAAGTTGTTGTGACCTGGGATGTGCTGTCTAAAAGGATGGTGGAGGCAGATTCAGCTTTCCAAAAGGGAATTGATAAATACACAAATGGGAAAATGATGCTGGGCTGTGGGGAATGAGCAGGGAAGAAGAACTAATTGGCAAAGCTGGCAAAGGCATGTTGGGCCAAATGGCCTCCTTCTGTGCAGTAAGGTTTCACAATTGGCCTTTAATTTTCTGAAAGAATAAACAAAATAGATGTAAGTGGGTTATCTGTCTTAAACTGGATGGGAGGGTATTAGGGAAAACATTGGAAGGCTCAAACAATGCTGTGGTGTTGATAGATTTCCAGCTTCATGAGTAACATCCCATCAGAATGTATCAACATTTGCTTCTGAGTGGTATTTACGAACATACAAATTAGGAACAGGAGTAGGCCATTTGGCTCCTCGAGCCTGCTCCGCCATTCAATTAGTTTGTGATTGTGGCCTCGATGCCACTCTTCAGCCTACCCCTGATAGCCTTTGATTCCTTTGTTACTCAAGAATCTATCTACCTCTGCCTTAAGGATATTCAATGACCCCGCCTCTATCGTTCTCTGGGGAAGAGAGTTCCACAGACCCATGGCCCACAGAGAAAAAAATTCCTCCTCACCTCTGTCTTAAATGGGAGACTTATTTTTATTTAAAAAAAAAATTTTAAAACTGTGTCTGACTGGGATCTTTGGTAACATTATAATATCCAGTGGAAATGGGGTAATGTATTTCATGTTGGAAGTTTCACTGGCGTTGGGGGAGGGGCAGTGCAGTTGGCACCCCAACTCCTGAAAGTGTTCATTCTGATGGATTAAATCGCCCATCCATTCTTCTGTGTCACCATCCATGAACATGTTTGGAATAAGATCCTCTTCACGCACTGGGTTTGACTATTTCTACTCTAATTCGTTAAGGACGAACAGAGCTCACTCCAGATGTTGAAGAAACACCTGATCCTGGAGCAGACGATTGATGACTACGCAGAGAACATTTGCGAGCTCTCGAAGACATGTAGAACATTGTTGGACGCGGGGCATCCTGAGAGGTAAAGTGACCAGGAAACAACGCAGCTCATGACTGAGATATCCTCATTCTGGTTA
Organism: Carcharodon carcharias; assembly: GCF_017639515.1. Taxonomy (NCBI): domain Eukaryota; kingdom Metazoa; phylum Chordata; class Chondrichthyes; order Lamniformes; family Lamnidae; genus Carcharodon; species Carcharodon carcharias. Next base: position 7,766,973 of record NC_054500.1, read on the forward strand.
GCCATGGGGAGAAGGTGGAATAAATATCACTTGAGGATAATTACAAACATACGAATCAGAAATGGGAGTAGGCCATTCGGCCCCTTCAAGCCTGCTCAGCCATTTAATAAGGTCATGGCTGATCTGATTGTGCTCTCAAATCCACATTTCCACCTACCCCTGATGCCCTTTGACTCCCTTGTCAGTCAATCAGTTAATTAAATATAATTCCTGGTCACTGGGCAGCATGACAGCCATCATTACGACACTGCAAGTCCCATCTAGTTCTCTTGTGTGTGAAATACAGTGACATTCCCATTGGGTGAGTGAAGGGGAACTGAAGAGATTTGTGTGGTTTAACCTGTTGCTGTGATTTGAACTGCTACGAGAAAGGGGCTTTGCCCAAGCTGGTGAGCAAGTTTGTTCTCATCTATTCCCTTCAAGGTATGTTGTTATCACATAATAAAAGGCTTAATGGTGAGTTGCTCCCATTAATGAAGTGGCAATTTAAAAAATCTCAGCCTTGTTTTCACATTCATCCACGGCCAGGTTCTGTTGAAGGGTCATGTGGACTCGAAACGTCAACTGTGCTCTCCTCCGCCGATGCTGCCAGACCTGCTGAGTTTTTCCAGGTATTTCTGTTTCTGTTTTTGTTCTGGATTTCCAGCATCCGGAGTTCTTTGCTTTTATGGCCAGGTCCCTCCTTATCTCTGTAATCTCCAAACATTGCATCTACATTCTATTCCAGCCTCTCGAGCATCCCTGAATTGAATCATTGCACCACTGCTGGCCGTGCCCTGAGCTCTGGAATTCCCTTCCTAAATCTCTCTGCCTCTCCTTCATCTTTTAATGCATCCTTAAAATCTACCTCTTTGACAAAGCTGTTGTTTATTTGCCCCAATTTCTCCTTCTGTGGCTCGATGTTATGTATTGTTTTAGAATACTTCTGTGAAATGCCTTGGGACTTTTTATTACATTAAAGGTGTTATATAAATATAAGCTGTTGTTGTTGATATGCAGTCAACGAACATGGGGACAAAAGGACCCCGAGTGAAAGACTCTGAGGCTGGGAATGCGCTCAGTGCATCTTTGTAGATGTAGCAAAAATCATCTCTATGAAGAGTTTAAAGAGGAAAATAATATTGACCCAATATTAACTTATGATGTGTTGAAACTGTCCAATGGTTGTACTTTCTTCTCTGTCTAGTTCTACTGACAGTACAAGCTAATGACATTTTCAGTTGAACTGTACTAACGGAAAAAATGCCCCCACTCTGGACCCCATGAAGTCCCACGACATCAGATCAAACATGGAGAAGGAAACCTCCCGCTGGCTACCACCTATCGTCCTTCCTCAACTGATGATTCGGTGCTCCTCCATGTTGAACACCACTTGGAAGAAGCACTGAGGATGGCAAGAGCAGAATGTACCTTGGGTGGAGGACTTGAATGTCCATCACCAAGAGTGGCTTTGGAGCGTCACTAATGACCGAGCTGGCCAAGTCCTAAAGGACATAGCTGCTGGACTGGGCCCGTGGGAGATACTGAGGGAACCAAAAATAAGAAAAAACCTACTTGACCTCATCCTCACCAACCTGCCTGCTGTAGATGCATTTGTCCATGACAGTATCGGTAGGAGTGACCACCGCACAGTCATTGTGGAAACAAAGTCCCATCTTCATGTTGATAAATATGATAGGTTTTGAACAGATCTAATAACACAGAGCTGGGCATCCATGAGGTGCTGTGGGCCATCAGCAGCAGCAGAACTGTACACAACCACAGTCTATAACCTCATGGCCTGGCATATCCCCCACCCAACCATTGCCGTCAAGCCAGTGGATTAACTCTGGTCCAATGAAGAGTGCGGAGGGCATGCCAGAAGCAGCACCAGGTACGCCTAAAAATGAGGTGTCAACTTGGTGAAGCTATAATACAGGACTACATGCATGCCAAACTGCATAGACAGAGTTAAGTGATCCCCAACCAACTGATCAGGTCTAAGCTCTGCAGTCCTGCCACATCCAGTCATGAATGGTGGTGGACAATTAAACAACTCACTGGAGGAGGAGGCTCCACAAATATCATCATCCTCAATGATGGATGAGCCCAGCACTCCTGTTCAAAAGATAAGGCTGAAGCGTTTGCAGCCATTTTCAGCCAGAAGTGCCGAGTGGATGATACACCTTGGCCTCTTCCTGAGGTCCCCAACATCACAGATGCCAGCCTTCAGCCAATTCGATTCACTCTACATGATATCAAGAAATGGTCAATGGCATTGGATACTGCAAAGGCTATGGGCCCTGACAACACTCCAGCAATAGTACTGAAGACTTGTGCTCCAGAATTTTCCGCACTCCTAGCCAAGCTGTTCCAGTACAGCTACAACACTGGCATCTACCCGGCTGTGTGGAAAATTGCCCAGGTATGTCCTGTACACAAAGAGCAGGACAAATCCAAACCGGCCAATTACCACCTCATCAGCCTACTTTAGATCATCAGTAAAGTGAAGGAAAGTGTCGTCAACAGTGCTATCAAGCAGCACTTAGTCAGCAACACCCCGCTCACTGACGCTCAGTGCGGTTTCCATCATAGCCACTCAGCTCCTGACCTCATTACCTCCTTTGTCCAAAAGAGCTGAACTCCAGAGGTGAGGTGAGAGCAGCTGCCCTTGATATTAAGGCAGCATTTGACTGAGGGTGGCATCAAGGAGCACCAGCAAAACTGGAGTTAATGGGAATCGGGGGGAAACTCTCAGCTGGTTGGAGTCATACCTAGCACAAAGGAAGTTGGTTGTGGTTGTTGGAGGTCAATCATCTCAGCTCCAGAACATCACTGCAGGAGTTCCTCAGGGTAGTGTCCTAGGCCCAACCATCTTCAGCTGCTTCATCAATGACCTTCCTACCATCATAAGGACAGAAGTGGGGATGCGCGCTGTGATTGCACCATTCGTGACTCCTCAGATGCTGAGGCAGTCCGTGTCCATATGCAGCAAGACCTGGACAATATCCAGGCTTGGTCTATCAAGTGGCAAGTAACATGCGCACCACACAAGAGCCAGGTAATAGCTATCTCCAACAAAGAGAATCTAACCATCTCCTCCTGACATTCAATGACATTACCATCACTGGGGGTTACCATTGACCAGAAACTGAACTGGACTAGCCATATAAATACTGTGGCTCCAAGAGCAGATCAGAGTCTAAAAGTCCTGTGGCGAGTAGTCAGGAGTGCGACGGTATACTCTCCGCTTGCCTGGACGAGTGCAGCTCCAATAACAGTTGAGAAGCTTAATGCCATCCAGGAAAAAGTAGCCCGCTTGATGGGCACCCCATCTACCATCCTAAACATTCACTCCCCCTACTTTTGATGCACAGTGGCAGCAGTGTGTACCATCTACAAGATGCACAACGGCAACTCACCAATTTTTCTTAGGCAGCAACTTCCAAACCCGTGACCTCTACCACCTAGAAGGGCAAGGGAAGCAAATGTATGGGAACACCAGGATCTGCAAGTCCTTTTCCAAGTCACTCATGATCCTCCCTTGGAAATATATCGCTGCTCCCTCATTGTCGCTGGGTCAAAATCCTGGAACTTCCTCCCTAACAGCACTATGGGTGTACCTACACCACACAGACTGCAGCGGTTCAAGAAGGCAGCTCACCACCACCATCTCAAGGTCAGTTAGGGATGGGCAATAAATGCTAGCCTAGCCAGCGATATCCATGTTCCATGAGCAAATAAAAAAGAAAATTTCAGAGAGATCTTTCGGAAACACCAGAGGTGCAAGTGGTAGTTTCACCCAGTTACCACACCCATGCAACCCCTGAGATTCAGACAGATAAAAACGAAATACTGCGGATGCTGGAAATCTGAAGCAAAAATTGAAAATGCTGGTAAAACTCAACAGGTCCAGCAGCATCTGTGGAGAGAGAAACAGAGTTAACCTTTCGAGTCGATATGACCCTTCTATATGCAACTTGAAACATTAACTCTGTTTCTCTCTCCACAGGTGCTGCTGGACCTGCTGTGTTTTTCCAGCATTTTCTATCTTTGTTGCCTGAGATTCAGTCATTGCCCCAATGCCACCTCCTTGGTGATGCTGCAGCTCAGCCTGGGTTCCGTGTGAAATGTGCCTATTTTATTTGTCAGCATAAGAGCATATCCTGCATTTTGAACATAGTAAGATGGAGTTGTGGGAAAACACAGCTGGAAGCGCAGGCTCTGATTGACCCTGTTCAGCCACCATACACGCTTGACATCACAGTCCCTATAGACTCAGTAACATAAAGTGGAGTGCAGTGATGTACAGAGGGTCCCTCTTGGGGATGGTGCACTGTAATACATGATGTGCACAGTATTCTAACTGTGGCTTATCCAGTGTTTGGACAACTTGCGACAATAACTTGCTGCTCTGCACTCTATGCCTGTTTTTATAAACACACAAATGTCATTGGCATTTTTATGAGTTTCCAACATTCTGGTCAGAGTGTTGCAGATAACTGAGAGCCCGCTAATCAGATACTAAAGGATTGAGAGGGAAAGTTGAACTTAGAAGTGACAAATGAATCTGTGCAAATTTAGAGGAAGGAAAAAGGGTGGAGTGAGGAAGTGATAGTGTCTGATGTTAGAGAGTGCGATGCTGAGGCTATAGTGGGTGCGATGCTGAGTCTGTAATGAGTGCGATGCTGAGTCTATAATGAGAGCGATGCTGAGTCTGTAGAGAGTGAGATGCTGAGGCTATAGTGGGTGTGATGCTGAGTCCATAATGAGTGTGATGCTGAGTCTATAGTGAATGCGATACTTAGTCTATAGAGAGTGTGATGCTGAGTCTATAGAGAGTGTGATGCTGAGTCTATAGGGAGTGCGATGCTGGGTCTATAGAGAGTGTGATGCTGAATCTATAAGAGAGTGTGATGCTGAGTCTATAGTGGGTGCGATGCTGAGTCCATAATGAGTGCAATGCTGAGTCTATAGTGAGTGCGATGCTGAGTCTATAGAGAGTGCGATGCTGAGTCTATAGAGTGTGCGATGCTGAGTCTATAGAGAGTGCGATGCTGAGTCTATAGAGAGTGTGATGCTGAGTCTATAGAGAGTGCGATGCTGGGTCTATAGAGAGTGCGATGCTGGGTCTATAGAGAATGCGATGCTGAGTCTGTAAGAGAGTGTGATGCTGAGTCTATAGTGGGTGTGATGCTGAGTCCATAATGAGTGCGATGCTGAGTCTATAGTGAGTGCGATGCTGAGTCTATAGAGAGTGCGATGCTGAGTCTATAGGGAGTGCGATGCTGAGTCTATAGAGAGTGTGATGCTGAGTCTATAGAGAGTGCGATGCTGGGTCTATAGAGAGTGCGATGCTGGGTCTATAGAGAGTGCGATGCTGAGTCTGTAAGAGAGTGTGATGCTGAGTCTATAGTGGGTGCGATGCTGAGTCCATAATGAGTGCGATGCTGAGTCTATAGTGAGTGCGATGCTTAGTCTATAGAGAGTGTGATGCTTAGTCTATAGAGAGTGTGATGCTGAGTCTATAGAGAGTGCGATGCTAAGTCTGCAGAGAGTGCGATGCTGAGTCTATAGAGAGTGCGACGCTGAGTCTATAGGGAGTGCGATGCTGAGTCTATAGAGAGAGAGATTCTGAGTCTATAGAGAGCAAGATGCTGAGTCCATAGAGAGCGAGATGCTGAGTCCATAGAGAGTGAGATGCTGAGTCTATAGAGAGTGCGATGCTGCGTCTGCAGAGAGTGCGATGCTGAGTCTGCAGAGAGTGCGATGCTGAGTCTGCAGAGAGTGCAATGCTGTGTCTGCAGAGAGTGCGATGCTGTGTCTGCAGAGTGTGCGATGCTGAGTCTATAGTGAGTGCGATGCTGAGTCTATAGTGAGCGCGATGCTGATTCTATAGAGAGTGTGATGCTGAGTCTATAAGAGAATGAGATGCTGAGGCTATAGTGGGTGCGATGCTGAGTCTATAATGAGTGCGATACTGAGTCTATAGAGAGTGCGAAGCTGAGTTTATAAGAGAATGTGTTGCTGAGTCTATAGAGAGTGCGATGCTGAGTCTATAATGAGTGCGATGCTTAGTCTATAGAGAGTGTGATGCTTAGTCTGTAGAGAGTGTGATGCTGAGTCTATAGAAAGTGCGATGCTGTGTCTGCAGAGAGTGCGATGCTGTGTCTATAGAGAGTGCGATGCTGAGTCTATAGAGAGTGAGATGCTGAGTCTATAGAAAGTGCGATGCTGTGTCTGCAGAGAGTGCGATGCTGAGTCTATAGTGAGTGCGATGCTGAGTCTATAGTGAGTGTGATGCTGAGTCTATAGAGAGTGCGATGCTGTGTCTGCAGAGAGTGCGATGCTGAGTCTATAGTGAGTGCGATGCTGAGTCTATAATGAGTGCGATGCTGAGTCTATAGAGAGCGCGATGCTGATTCTATAGAGAATGTGATGCTGAGTCTATAAGAGAGTGAGATGCTGAGGCTATAGTGGGTGCGATGCTGAGTCTATAATGAGTGCGATGCTGAGTCTATAGAGAGTGCAATGCTGAGTCTATAAGAGAGTGTGTTGCTGAGTCTATAGAGAGTGCGATGCTGAGTCTATAATGAGTGCGATGCTGAGTCTATAGTGAGGGCGATGCTTAGTCTATAGAGAGTGTGTTGCTTAGTCTATAGAGGGTGTGATGCTTAGTCTATAGAGAGTGTGATGCTTAGTCTGTAGAGAGTGCGATGCTGAGTCTATAAGGAGTGCGATGCTGAGGCTATAGAGAGTGCGATGCTGAGGCTATAGAGAGTGCGATGCTGAGTCTATAGAGAGTGAGATGCTGAGTCTATAAGAGAGTGCGATGCTGAGGCTATAGAGAGTGCGATGCTGAGGCTGTAGAGAGTGCGATGCTGAGTCTGTAGAGTGAGATGCTGAGTCTATAGAGAGTGCGATGCTGAGTCTATAGAGAGTGAGATGCTGAGTCTATAAGAGAGTGCGATGCTGAGTCTATAGAGAGTGAGATGCCGAGTTTGTAGAGAGTGAGATGCTGAGTCTAAAGAGAGTGCATTGCTGAGTCAATAGAGAGTGAGATGCTGAGTCTATAAGAGAGTGTGATGCTGAGTATATAGAGAGTGCGATGCTGATCCTGCAGAGAGTGCGATGCTGAGTCTATAGAGAGTGCGATGCTGAGTCTATAGAGAGTGCGATGCTGATCCTGCAGAGTGCGATGCTGAGTCTATAGAGAGTGCGATGCTGATCCTGCAGAGTGCGATGCTGAGTCTATAGAGAGTGCGATGCTGAGTCTATAGAGAGTGCGATGCTGATCCTGCAGAGAGTGCGATGCTGAGTCTGCAGAGAGTGCGATGCTGAGTGTGATCGACAGACTCAGCATCGTACACTCTATGGACTCAGTATCACACTCTGCATCATTTTCTCTATAGAGTGTGATACTGAGTGCATAGAGTGTACGATGCTGAGTCTAAAGATTGTACGATGCTGAGTCTGTAGAGAGTGAGATGCTGAGTCTATAGAGAGTGAGATGCTGAGTCTATAGAGAGTGACATGCTGAGTCTATAGAGAGTGAGATGTTGAGTCTATAGAGAGTAAGATGCTGAGTCTATAGAGAGTGACATGCTGAGTCTATAGAGAGTGAGATGTTGAGTCTATAGAGAGTGCGATGCTGAGTCTATAGAGAGTGAGATGTTGAGTCTATAGAGAGTGAGATGCTGAGTCTATAGAGAGTACGATGCTGAGTCTATAGAGAGTGAGATGTTGAGTCTATAGAGAGTGAGATGTTGAGTCTATAGAGAGCGGGATGCTGAGTCTATAGAGAGCGGGATGCTGAGTCTACGGAGAGTACGATGCTGAGTCTATAGAGATTGTGATGCTGAGTCTATGGAAAGTACGATGCTGAGTCTATGGAGAGTTCGATGCTGATTCTATGGAGACTGCGATGCTGAGTCTATGGAGAGTACGATGCCGAGTCTATAGAGAGTTCGACGCTGAGTTTATAGAGAGTGAGATGCTGAGTCCAAAGACAATGAGATGCTGAGTCTAGAAGAGTGAGTTGCTGATCCTGTAGAAAGTGAGATGCTGAGTCTAGGAGAGTGTGATTCTGGCACTATAGTGAGTGCCGTGCTAAGTCCATACTGAGTGCGATGCTTGTCCATGTATCACTAATTAAATTGTGAAGGTTGAATAACAATCTTCAGGTTGACTGGCAATTACATTGTATAGCAATGATGTTGTTATAACAAGTGATGGGCATTGGCTCACCTATAAATGGGTACAGTTGTAACATTCCAGGGGGAAAGGAACTGGGAGTCTGTCACTCTTTTGAGCTGTCTGAAGAATAAACCTGCTTGAGGCAAAATACTAATTTCAGACTCATTCCTCCCTTATATAGAGTTATTGGAGCTAACGTGGTAGCAGAAGATTAACATTATGTTTTGGCGATTGGTTGCTGTAAGATAAATTTTTTGTCTCAATCCTCTGGGAGGAAAAGAAGCTTACTGCTGCTGACAAACTCAGTTACTGAATGGTGGAAGGAGGAATCAAATCTCAGGCTTTGACTACCCGCCGATTTTTTTCGGAGGCGGAACTATATCAGCAATGGGAAAATAAAGTTGAGATGTGAACTTGGGTTATTTTATTATCCTGAAAGAAGCAAGGTATGGCCTTGGTTTTGTCATTACCAGCAAAAAGCAAGATTAGGGGTAAAGTATTTTCAGAATGGAATGTATATGATTTGGATGAAGAAGAGGGATTGGACCTTCTATTACTGTTTTTGGAGAAGTTACACAAAAAGCATGATTTATTGAAAGCACATGAAGCACGGTCAATCTTTGATAGATTTAAGAAAACAGCTGATCAGTCCATGGAGGAATATATCATGGACTTTGATAAATGGCATATGAGATTGAAGAGATTTGAAGCAAAGGATGGAGGATTCTGTGGTGGCCGAATTCCGAGATCAACCAAATATTAGGCGAAGATTTCAATACAAAGACAGCGCCACTGACAGGTGGTCTGAAAATGGTGGTACCTTTAGCCAATTTGAGAGTTGAGACAAAAAATGGGTTTGGGACAGTGATCGTAGGCACTTGAGCTCGAAAAGTGCATGGGGAATGGTTAATCAGTGTTATTGGTGAGATTTTAAGTATCATTACTTGATGGATTGCCCACAGTGAAAGAATCGTGTTTTTGAAGTAACCCATGAGACTGAGGCTGAAAATGATGATGGTGACTGTTATGGTGGAACTGTGTTGGTCACTGAGAGTTTGAATCCAGTGACGCGTATCTTGATGGTCGATTCGTTCAACTGCGCAGTTCTGGACAGCAATTGCTCTTCCACAATGTGTGGGCTGGATTGGCTCAACTGCTTACCTGGAGTCTCTCGATGAGGCAGACTGGCGGGAGGTCAAGGAGTATGAAAGCTCCACTTGCTTCAGGTTTGGAGATGATAACACACTAATGTCTTCCAAAAGGATGGTCCTCCCTTGCAGGATAGCTGGGATCGGTCGGTTCATCAGTACTGATGTGGTCTCTCTAGCCAGTTACCTCTATTGTTAAGCCGATTTTCAATGAAAAAGGCTCAGATGACGCTGGACGTGAAGAATGTTAAAGCAGTTGTGTCTGGGGAAAAATGTGGATCTACATTGCAGGCCATGGCTGCCTGTCACTAAGAAAGCCAGGTATCTCTCATCAAAAAGTTCATGAAGTTTTGTTAACTTCTGGTAATAAGAATTTGGTGGACAAAAGAAAGATTATTTGGAAGTTGCATAGACAGTTTGCACATCCAGCACCACAAAAACTGGAAGCTCTACTATGAGATGCTGGAGTGGTTGATAAAGGATCTGATGACCTTATTGAGCGAATCATGGCTCAGTGTGAAATTTGTATTTAATATCGAAGGACACCACCACGTCCTGTTATGAGCTTGCCACTAGTCAGGGAATTTAACGATGCAGTGGCAATGGACTTAAACTTATGGGACAAGATGGGGATATTTCTTTGCTACGCTTCATAGATATGGCGACCAGATTTAGCCTATGCACTGTACAACATAGCAAGGACAAAAGGACCATTGTCGCTGAGGTCATGGGGAAATGGGTGGGAACAGGATTAGGAACGCCAACAAAATTCCTGACCGATAATGGTGGGAAATTTGCGAATGAGGAATTTCGAGACGTGTGAAAATTTGAATATCATAGTTATGTACACTGTGGCTGAGAGTCTGTTTCAGTAATGGTCTGTGCGAGAAAAATCATGCAGCGATAGAGGACATGTTACATAAAATATTGGCCGATCAACCAGATTGCAAATTGCAAACGGTACTGGCATGGACAGCACATGCAAAGAATTCTTTGCAAATGGTTCGGGTGGGGAGTGGGGGGTAGGGGGGGTGGTGGGGATTGGGTACTGTCCGTACCAGTTGGTGTACAAAAGGAATCCGAAATTGCCTTCGATGTTGTCAGATGTTTCCCCTGCTCTAGAAGGGACTAACATTAGCTCCACTTTTTCTGCTCATCTGAAGGCTTTGCATGCAGGCAGAAAAGCTTTCATTAAAGCTGAGGTTTCGGAGAAAATTTGGAGAGCCTTATGGCACCACAAAAGACCACCAGGATACAGTTTAGACAAGGACACATGCTATATTACAAAAGGGAAGGCCGGAAAAAGTGGAAAGGTCCTGGCAAAGTGATAGGCAGTGATGGAAAAGTAGTGATTGTACACACGGGGATCACACTATTAGGGTACGTTCTTTGAGGTTAATTGGCACTGACTATACCTTTACAGGTTCTGAACAGGACATAGAAAGCGAAGAGGTGCCTTCCACTTCACATACGCACATATTGGACAGTTATGAGGAGCCGACTACGGCAGATAGAGGGTCAACTGACGATGAACAAAGTAACACTGAAGCACAGGATAAGGCTATTTGTCCAAAAGGGCAACTACCCAAAGTAGGAACAAGGGTAACATATGTGTCAGAAGGGAGCAGTGTGTGGAGGGATGCCACCACCATACGGAGAGCAGGAAAGGCCACTGGTAAATACAAACAATGGCGAAATGTGCAGGATGAAGGACAGGAGATCTGACCCGCGGATTGGCAAACCGAGGTAAAGATGTGGAAGCCCAGAAAGCGCACTGAGTTCTGACAGTGGACCAGAAAGTGGTCGTGACCCCAGGAAAAGATCACGGACTTGCGAAAGGGATTCTGATCACACGTGGGAAAGATCATATAGCAGTACTCCAGAAAGAGAGAGGAATGCGAGTAGAGGTCATAGCTTGACGAGAACGAGGTCTACAGAACAAGCTAGGAATGTCAATAGAAATAGAAGAATGTATGATCGAGAGGTTTTTGTAGCTGCTGATAAATTGGAAAATAAGCTGATAAAGGAAGCCAAGCAAATAGAGTTGCAAAGTTGGAAAGGATATGTGGTATGCACTGAAATACCTGACAGGGGACAGCCAGCCTTATCGCACAGTTGGATCTGTACAGAAAAGCTACTTCCTGATGGCATGTACAAGACTAAAGCGAGACTAGTAGCCCAAGGCTTTGAAGAATGACTTAGGGATCAAGATGTCAGGGTGGACTCCCCAATTGCAGGGAAAATGAGCTTGAAGATTTTTTTTGGCTATTTTAGCATCATGGGAGTGCAAATGGATTGATATAAAGGCTGCATTTTTGCAGGGTGAAAAATTTCAAGGGGAAGTTTTTGTGAAACCTGCTAAAGCTGGCAATATAGAAGGAAAGCTGTGGAAATTGAACAAGTGTGTTTATGGATTGAATAATGCATCAGGGGTGTGGTATTTTTCCATGAGGACTGTCCTGTTCGAAACAGGTTGTATTCAGCTAAAGGCAGACCCTACAATGCTCTACTGGTATCACAAGGAGAAATTAGTAAGAATCTTTATCATGCGTGTTGATGATTTTCTGTGGGGAGGTTCTGTAGAATTTGAGCAATGGATAATCAAGAAAATAAAGGAGGAAATTAAGGTCGGAAGTCAGGCTTCAGGGGCCTTTAAATACATAGATTTAGACATTAAGCACAACAAGTCAAGAATGACAATGAATCAACGGTCGTGGTTAGAAAACATCAATCACGTTCCAATAAATCAGGTCAGGTCCTCACAAAAAGAGGATCCTGCATCCAGGGAAGAAACAGACCAACTGAGAAGCTTCTTTGGACAGACTAGACCTGATGCTAGTTATGATATATTGGAACTGAGTACAATGATGAAGCACGTTACAGTTGAGGAAGTTCTGAGAGCAAATAGAACATTGAAGAAATTAAATTCAGAAGAATGCACACTCAAATTCCCAGCCTTGGGTGAACCATAAGATGTGGGGCTTTTGGCAAAGCTTCACGTGCCAATCTTTTGGATGGATATTCTAGCACGGCAGGGTTTATCATATTCTTGGTGGGAAAGAATAATAAATGTTGCCTGTTGGCTTGGGAAGCCAAGAAAATAAAAAGGGCAGTGAAAAGTAACTTAGCTGCTGAAACACTGGCCTTAGTAGAAGCGTTAGATATGGGGGTTTACTTATCCAATAGTCTGACGGAAATACTATGCATAGGATAACGTGAGAAAGGTTTGCCCATGGAATGTTATGTTGATAATCGGTCTCTTTGGGATAACATTCACTCAATGAAAAGTGTTGCAGAGAAAAGGTTAAAAATAGACCTAGCTAGCATAAAAGAAATGTTACAGAGAAAGGAGATCTCTAACATATGATGGGTTGACACAGGTCACCAATTATCAGACTGTTTTACAAAAAGAAATGCCTACTCCAAGAATTTACTAAATGTATTAGATGTCTTATAATGACGAAATGGAAACCCGATTTTTTTTTTTGCTTTGTAGTTGTTTATATATATATGGTAAAGGGAATGTGGGATCTATAATATGAAAATATGTGACTTTATTTCCTTTTGTTTGATTTAGAGAAAAATAAATGTTCTTGAGTTTTTCAAAAGCTTTAATTTTAAGGAAAAAGAGGGCAATCTGTCAATGTATCAGTAATTACATTGTCAAGATCCAATAACAATTTTCTTTTTGACTGGCAATTACATTGTATAGCAATTATATTGTTAAGACAATTGCATTGTTAAAAATGGTGATGGCCATTGGCTCACCCATAACTGGGTATAGCTGTAACACTCCAGGGCAAAATGAACTGGGAGTCTGTCACTCTGTGGAGCGGTCTGAAGAATAATCCTGCTTGAGGTAAGAGACTAGCTTCAGACTAATTACTCCCTTATGTACAATTATTGGAGTTAACAATGCTGACCCATAGTGAGAGTGATGCTGAGTATATAGTGAGATTGATGCTGACTCAAGGAGAGTGCAATACTGTGTCTATAGTGAGTGCGATGCTGGTAAGCATGATATTGAGTCTAGGAGAGTGCAATGCTATGTCTACAGTGAGTGCGATACTGTGTCTATAGAGAGTGCGATGCTGTGTCTATAGTGAGTGCGATGCTGTGTCTATTGTGAGTGCGAAGCTGTGTCTATAGTGAGTGTGATACTGAGTCTAGGAGAGTGCAATGCTGTGTCTACAGTGAGGGCGATGCTGTGTCTACAGTGAGAGTGATGCTGTGTCTACAGCAAGAGTGACGCTGTGTCTATAGTGAGAGTGACGCTGTATCTATAGTGAGCGCAACGTTGTGTCTATAGTGAGCGCGACGCTGTTTCTATAGTGAGTGTGACGCTATGTCTATAGTGATTGTGATACTGAGTCTAGGAGAGTGCAATGCTGTGTCTATAGTGAAACTGACGCTGTATCTATAGTGCACGCGACACTGAGTCTATAGTGAGAGTGACGCTGAGTCTTTAGTGAGAGCGATGTTGAGTCTATAGTGAGCGTGACGCTGTGTCTATAATGAGCACGACGCTGTGTCTATAGTGAGAGTGACGCTGTGCCTATAGTGAGAGTGATGCTGTGTCTACAGTGAGAGTGATGCTGAGTCTATAGTGAGGGCGACGCTGTGTCTACAGTGAGAGTGACGCTGAGTCTATAGTGAGAGTGACGCTGAGTCTTTAGTGAGAGCGATGTTGAGTCTATAGTGAGCGTGATGCTGTGTCTATAATGAGCACGACGCTGTGTCTATAGTGAGAGTGACGCTGTGTCTATAGTGAGCGCGATGCTGTGTCTACAGTGAGAGTGACGCTGTGTCTACAGTGAGAGTGATGCTGTGTCTACAGTGAGCGTGACGCTGTGTCTACAGTGAGCGCGCGCTGTGTCTACAGTGAGAGCGACGCTGTGTCTACAGTGAGAGCGACGCTGTGTCTAAAGTGAGAGCGACGCTGTGTCTACAGTGAGTGCGACGCTGTGTCTACAGTGAGTGAGACGCTGTGTCTACAGTGAGAGTGTCGCTGTGTCTACAGTGAGAGCGACGCTGTGTCTACAGTGAGAACGACGCTGTGTCTACAGTGAACGCGACGCTGTGTCTACAGTGAGAGCGATGCTGTGTCTACAGTGAGAGCGACGCTGTGTCTACAGTGAGAGTGTCGCTGTGTCTACAGTGAGAGCGACGCTGTGTCTACAGTGAGAACGACGCTGTGTCTACAGTGAACGCGACGCTGTGTCTACAGTGAGAGTGACGCTGTGTCTACAGTGAGCGCGACGCTGTGTCTACAGTGAGAGCGACGCTGTGTCTACAGTGAGTGTGATGCTGTGTCTACAGTGAGTGCGACGCTGTGTCTACAGTGAGAGTGTCGCTGTGTCTACAGTGAGAGTGACGCTGTGTCTACAATGAGAACAACGCTGTGTCTACAGTGAACGCGATGCTGTGTCTACAGTGAATGCGACGCTGTGTCTACAGTGAGAGCGACGCTGTGTCTACAGTGAGAGCGACGCTGTGTCTACAGTGAGAGCGATGCTGTGTCTACAGTGAGAGCGATGCTGTGTCTACAGTGAGCGCGACGCTGTGTCTGCAGTGAGCGCGACGCTGTTTCTACAGTGAACGCGACGCTGTGTCTACAGTGATTGTGACGCTGTGTCTATAGTGAGAATGACGCTGAGTCTATAAGCCTCTGTTCTGCAAGCTTTGTTTGTAGATTTTATCTTGTACTTAGGATGTGGTGTCTTGGTAACTAGTCTCCGCCCAGGATATGAGGCTTTTGTTTGCCCTGGGTGTTTATCAATCTGTGTTGTCACGTTTCCAAACTCTCTGTTGTTCATACATAGAGAAAGAGTTCAAGTTCCCATTTCTCCTATGTTTGCTCCAACAATAAAAACTATTTAAGTGCATAAAACATTGTAACTGCAAGTCACTGACAGGGGAGATGAAAGGAATAATAGTTAACACAAAACTATAACAGGACTGGGGAGGAGCAACATAAAAGGTTGGTTGCTGGAAGACAGAATGAGAACTCAATGATTGGCCAACAACTTGCGTAGCCTTGCCAGTAAATGCTGACAAGACTTCTTCTATCAATGCTGATGTTCAGTGTATATTTATTATTAATAATAGTTATTATCATATGTTTAATGAATCTTGAATATCATGGGTAATGCACTGAGCCATGCTCTTTATAAGTGAAAAACATCCTCACTCGAACAGAGGTTTGTAAATTTTGGACAAGTTTGATAGAGTTAGTGGGGAAAGATATTGGGCTGGATTTTCCCATGGAATTTGGGCCCCCGATGTAGGGGCCAAATGGGAGTCCCAAAGGGGCACTTGGCTGGCAGTGAGACCAGCGGAGCAGTATTCCCAGAGGAGGTGTCCCAATTGGCTGCCTCCTTGCTCAACGTCCTGTTAAGGTGGATGAGCTGACGATTCTGACAGGGGAGGTGGGCGCCGCTGAGGCAAACCGGAGACCCTGAGGGCACCTCAACATGGAAGTGCCCCAGGGGCGAAAATTTAAAGGATAAAATCTCAGAGGGGCCAAGCCGGTAGGTAGACCCCCCTTGGAAAGGAGGAGAAACCACTCGGGCAGGCGCAGCAATTCCTAATGGCAACCCCTTCCATGGAGCATGGAGCCTCCAGCTTCAATTGCACCCCTCCCCCCCACTCCCTCTTTACCCGCCACCACCAGCCCCAAGCCTGCCACAGGGAGGCAGCTTTCACGAAGTTGGCAGCCTCCGCGCACAGTGAGGGACCACTTTGCCACCAGCGATGGCACTGCCACAAAATCGCCCCTACTGACGACTTAAGCATGTAAATTGGCTGCATGCCTCCATGGTGCGGGAAGCCTATCTGGATCAGCACCCACCCCTGAAAAACCTCCCAGGGCCTGAATGCATCAGGAAGCCATCCCAGCTTGGCTCCTCCCATTTTCCTGCTCCTTTCCCTCTGCCTCCAAGACAGCCATCACATGACCAGAAAAATGGAATCCATTTCCTCTGGTTGGAGGGTCAATGTTTACTTTTTTTTAAGTCATTCATGGGATGTGGGTGTCGCTGGCTGGGCCAGCATTTTTGCCCACCCCTAACTGCCCCTTGAGAAGGTGGCGGTGAGCTACCAATTGAACTGCTGCAGTCCATGTGGTGTAGGTAACCCACAGTGCTGTTAGGTCCAAGATTTTGACCCAGCGACAGTGAAGGAACGGCAATATATTTCCAAGTCAGGATGGTGAGTGGCTTGGAGGGGAACTTCCAGATGGTGGTGTTCCCATCTGTCTGCTGCCCTTGTCCTTCTAGATGGTAGTGGCCATGGGTTTGGAATGTGTGTTTAAAGAGCCTTGGTGAGTTTCTGCAGTGCATCTTGTAGATGGTACACACTGCTGCTACTGTGCGTCGGTGGTGGAGGGAGTGAAAATTGAGTGGATGGGGGGCTAATTAAGCAGGCTGCTTTGTCCTGGATGGTGTGAAGCTTCCTGAGTGTTGTTGGAGCTGCACTCATCCAGGCAAGTGGAGAGTATTCCATCACACTCCGGACTTGTGCCTTGTAGATGGTGGACAGGCTTTGGGGAGTCAGGAGGTGAGTTATTTGCTGCAGGATTTCCAGCCTCTGACCTGCTCTTGTAGCCACAGTATTTATATGGTTGGTCCAGTTCAGTTTCTGGTCAATGGTAACCCCAAGGAAGGTGATAGTGGGGGATTCAGTGATGGTAATGCCATTGAATGTCAGGGGCAGATGGTTAGGTTCTCTCTTGTTGGAGATGGTCATTGCCTGGCACTTGTGTGATGCAAATGTCACTTGTCACATGTCAGCCCAAGCCTGGATATTGTCCAGACCTTGCTGTATTTGGACATGGACTGCTTCAATATCTGAGGAGTTATGAATGGTGTTGAGCATTGTGCAATCATCAGCGAACATCCCCACTACTGACCTTATGATGGAAGGAAAGTCAATGATGAAGCAGCTGCAGATGTTTGGGCCTGAGACACTACCCTGAGGAATTCCTGCAGTGATGTCCTGGGACTGAGATGATTGAGCTCCAATGGCCAGTACCATCTTCCTTTGTGCTAGGTATGACTCCAACCAGTGGAGAGTTTTCCCCCTGATTCCCATTGACTCCAGTTTTGCTAGGGCTCCTTGATGCCACACTCGGTCAAATGCCACCTTGATGTCAAGGGCAGACACTCTCACTTTACCTCGGGAGTTCAGCTCTTGTGTCCATGTTTGGACCAAGGCCTTAATGAAGTCAGGAGCAGAATGAGCCTAGTGGAACCCAAACTCAGCGGCAGTGAGCAGGCTATTGCTAAGCCAGTGTCACTTAATGGTAATGCTGATGACTCCTTCCATCACTTTATTGATGACTGAGAGTAGACTGACAGGGCGGTAATTGGCTGGGTGGGATTTGTCCTTTTTGTGTACAGGATATACCAGGGCAATTTTCAATTTAATCAATTATCAATTTAAAATTATCACAAAAAGAATAAGGAAGAAGATAGAATTTTAAACAAGAGCCATTTGGCCCACTATCTCTGTGCTTGTGTTTGTAAGAACATTCCAATTAGTCCCGCTCCCCACTGCTAACTCCCCATAGCCCTGAAAACTACTTTTTAAGTATATTTCAATTCCCTTGTGAAAGCGCTCGTTGAATCTGCTTCCACTTCTCTTTTAGGCAATGCATTCCAGATCAAAACAGCTCGTTGTGTTTTTTAAAATTCATATCTCCCTCTGGTTCTCTTACCATTTACCTTAAATCTGCGTCCACTGGTTACTGACCCTCCTTCCAGTGGAAATAGTTTCTTCTTGCTTATCTATCAAAGCCTTCGTGATTTTGAGCACGTCTACTAAATCTCTTCTTAACCTTCTCCACTGTAACTGAAGTCCCTCATCCCTGGTCCCATTCTAGTAAATCACACCTGCACCCTCTCCACATCCTTGACATCCTTCCTAAAGTGTGGTTCCCAGGATTAAACACACGACTCCAATTGTGGCCCAACAAGTATTAAGGCTTGTCAATAGAAATTGGGAAAGATTTCTGTATTTGAAGTTGTTGGAGTGTGGAATGACCTACCACTCACTGGAACAGAGACAATCACGCCACTTTCAGGACAAGTTGGACAAATATTGATGAAGTGTGAATTGTTGTTCCCTTTGCTGTTAGTTTATCTTGCGCAGCCATCCTGATGAGTTCAAGATGAAAAGCTTTGATAGACTGTCTCTTCCTTCAGCGATGCTAAAGATACTGGGCTTGTGGGCAAGCAAAACAGTGGGAATAGCTTTGGATTGCTCTAGCAAAAAGCCAGCATGGATACGATGGGCTAAGTGGCGTACATCCGCAGGCAGGTTCTTTGGTCATATGGTTGCTCCTGCTGGTTGAGGGTAGGCTCAGTAAAGATGGACTCAATGCCGTAAGATTAGGAGGTGGCTATCTGATTTGCAGTTTGCTGAAATGCTGATTCTATTGTTGAGCCTGGAACTGGTGTTAAACTAACCGTGTATTTCTGGTGCAGTGAACACATCAGCAAACAGCAATCGCAAATTGACCGTTTGTACGTGAGCCTGAAGGACCTCGCTGAGGAGCGGAAAGGCAAGCTAGAGCAACACTACTGGCTCTTCCAGCTAAACCGTGAGGTTGATGAACTGGAGCAGTGGATTGCAGAACGAGAGGTCGTAGCAGGGTCACCAGAACTTGGGCAAGACTACGAACATGTCACAGTAAGTGAGAAACTCCTGATGTCAGTAATTGGGCTGTAAAATCGATGTGAAATGTATTGCTTTGATATTAACTCCCATACAATTTGTGAGAAGAAGTTGCAGGGTTATACTCCAGAAAGTTGAGTGGTGAAGGATAGAATTGGAGCCTATCTTTACACATTTTTATAAGCATTTATTTACAGAGATACACATTACAAACATGCACCTCCTAACCCAACAATCCCAGATACAGCCTGTTCCAATTTATAGAGACACAAGTATTCAACACCTGTATACAATTAAACACAATTAATGAACAATTGACAGGAGGGGAGGGACGCTTAATCCTTAAAATTGCAAAATTCGAACCCAACACTGCACACACATCTGCTGCCATTTTACGGTGAGGGGATTTGAGGTTTGTGAGTGTCCCATTCTCAAGAGATGGGGAAGTTTTATTAATACATTTAAATTGAACTCCATATTGCAATTAGACACTGGATTTAGGATGGGAATAGAGGGATACGGACCCCGGAAGTGCAAAATGTTTTAGTTGACGGGCAATATGATCGGCGCAGGCTTGGAGGGCCGAAGGGCCTGTTCCTATGCTGTACTTTTCTTTGTTCTTTGTTCTTTTGTTCTTAATAGTTGCTGTTTCCCAAGGGTCAGGACTCATGAGAAGGAGACTCGCCAATAAGAGGTGCCTGTTCCAGCACTCCCCATGGGCCAGGAGAAGTATGAGAGATATTTGACCACGCCCCACTCCACCACCAGCAGGTTTCAGACTGCAGCCCCCACCCACCCAAGACATCCTTCCCCCTGGGCTCCCCCAGCTCTATTTCTTTGCTCAGCCCCTCCCTCTTCCCACCTCCCATTGGCCCCGCTCTCTCTCCCCAGTCACTGCGGCCCCAATTTGTTGCTCCTCCCTCCTCTGCTGACCTCACACCCCTACCCCACCACCCTTGCTGTTTCGGAATGCCCCTCATCCTGCTACCGGGAAGGCAACACGCCATGTGGGACTCTCGATCCTACTTGCAAAAGGATGCTTAAAGTTGCTTAAAACCCGTATCCCACTGCCTTTTGAGTATGAGCCGAGAGGAACAGACAGAGGTGGTCGACAGGCCTTCTGCTGTCTCACAATTTTTACAGAAGTGATATGCTATTGCTCATTGGCTGTGGGACTTCACATTATGGGGTTCAACACAGCACCCCATACCCATAAAACCTGAAAACCCCAAATCCACAAATTCTTAGACCCCAAAACCCCACACCCCAAAAACCCCACACCCCAAAAACCCCACACCACAAAAACCCCACACCCCAAAAACCCCACAACCCAAAACCCCGCACCCCAAAAACCCCACACCCCAAAAATCCCACAGCCCAAAACCCCACACCCCAAAAACCCCACATCCCAAAAAACCCAGACCATGAGAAACCCCCAAACAAATATTCAAAGTTGATGAAGTCTGAATTGTTGTTCCCTTCACTGTTGGTTTATCTTGCACAGCCATCCTGATAAGTTCAAGGTGAAAAGCTTTGATAGGCTGTCTCTTTTTTCAGCAATACTAAAGATACTGGGCTTGTGGGTTTGCAAAACAGTGGGATTAGCTTTTGAATTGTTCTAGCAAAGAGCCAGTATGGATATGATGGGTTGAATGGCCTTCATCTGCAGGCAGGTTCTCTGGTCATATGCTCCATTGTGAGCTGGACCTGGTAGAGGTTCTGAGCTCATTAGCCTGCATTGGAATACAGAAATCATGAGTGTAATATGGTACACACACACACACACGCACATACACACACACACACACACACACACACACATACACTGGGGATTTGGATATGGTGCTTGTGGTTTTCAGGGTTTGGGATGCTTGGGTAGTCTGTGGTTTTTGGGTGTCTGTGATCGTCAGGATTTCGGGTTTTCAGGGTCATGGATTTTCGGGGTCTGTGGTTTTTGGGGTTTGGGGTTTTTGGGTTTTTATGGTCCGTGGTTTTTAGGGTTTGGGGTTTTTGGGATTTGGGGGTTTTCGGGATCAGGGGTTTTTGGGGTCTGGTGTTTTTGGGGTTTGGGGTTTTCGGGTTCTCTGGGTTTGGGGTGCTGTGTTGAACCCCATAATGTGAAGTCCCATAACCAATGAGCAAGAGCATATCACCTCTGTAGAAATTGGAGACAGCAGAAGGCCATTCGACTACCTCTATAATATAAAAACAAAAACAAAAAAACTGCGGATGCTGGAAATCCAAAACAAAAACAGAATTACCTGGAAAAACTCAGCAGGTCTGGCAGCATCGGCGGAGAAGAAAAGAGTTGACGTTTCGAGTCCTCATGACCCTTCGACAGAACTTGAGTTCGAGTCCAGGAAAGAGCTGAAATATAAGCTGGTTTAAGGTGTGTGTGTGGGGGGCGGAGAGATAGAGAGACAGAGAGGTGGAGGGGGTTGGTGTGGTTGTAGCGACAAACAAGCAGTGATAGAAGCAGAATATCAAAAGATATTGTTGTTGACATCTTTTGATATTCTGCTTCTATCACTGCTTGTTTGTCGCTACAACCACACCAACCCCCTCCACCTCTCTGTCTCTCTATCTCTCCGCCCCCCACACACACACCTTAAACCAGCTTATATTTCAGCTCTTTCCTGGACTCGAACTCAAGTTCTGTCGAAGGGTCATGAGGACTCGAAACGTCAACTCTTTTCTTCTCCGCCGATGCTGCCAGACCTGCTGAGTTTTTCCAGGTAATTCTGTTTTCATTCGACTACCTCTGTCTGTTCCTCTCGGAACACAGTGCAAAGGCAGTGGGATACGGGTTTTAAACAACTTTAAGGTGCAGGTTTTCTCAACATTTCACCACCTGGATGGCAAAAGGTTGCAGTTAAAATATGCAGATTTCTTTCATCGAGGCAACTGTGGGTCCGTATCAGCCTGTGTTTCTAAAACTATTGCTAAATCTCTTTAAATTTTTTTATCCAGTTGTTTGAGTGGTACAGAGGTACCTTAATCAGAAGAAATAAAGTAAAATATTTGGATACTGCAGGAAAGAGGCGGATCAATGGGCCATCTTCAAAGTAAAATTGTTGCAGGCAATGTCAAGGTATATCCCCTTGAAGGGGAAAGGTATGAAAAATAAATCCAGAGCACCCTGGATGATGAGGGAGATAGAGGTGGAGATGGAAAGGAAGAAGTACGCGTACAGCAGTTGTCAGGAGGAAAATACACTGGAGAATCAGACTGAATATAGAAGGACCAGAGGGGAAGAGCTAAAACAAATAAGAAAACAAGGAGAGAGCATGAAAAGAGATTGGCAGCTAATATAAAAGGAAATCTCAAGGTCTTCTATAAGCATATAAATAATTTTAAAAATGTGGTAAAAGAAAGGGTAGGGCCGATTAGGGATAAAAAAGGGGACTTGCACATGGAGGCAGGAGGAATAGTGGAGGTATTAAACAAGTACTTTGCATCTGTCTTTGCAAAGGAAGAAGATGCAAGCCAGGCTGAGGTGAGAGAGGAAGTAACTGGTACACTAGAAGAATTTACAATTGAGAAGGAGGAGGTGTTAGAAAGGATACCTTTACTTAAAATTGATAAGGTACCAGGACCAGATGAGATGCATCCACGGGTACTGAGGGAAGTGAGAGTGGAAATCGCAGAGGCACTAGTGATAATCTTTAAGTCTTCCTTAGACACAGGGATGGTGCTGGAGGACTGGAGAATTGTGAATGTTACACTCTTGTTCAAAAAGGGGCGCAAGGATAAAGCCGGCAACTACAGACCGATCAGTTTGAATGCAGTGGTAGGGAAACTTCTGGGAACTATAGTTTGGAACAAAATCAATAATCACTTAGGACAAGTGCAGGATAATTAAGGAAAGCCAGCCTGGATTCATTAAGGGAAAATGATGTTTAACTAACTTGCTGGAGTTTTTTGAGGAGGTAACAGAGAAGGTTGATAAGGGCAATGTTGTTGATGTGGTGTATATGGATTTTCAAAAGGCATTTGATACAGTGCCACACAACAGACATGAGCAAAATTCAAGGTCATGGAATAAAAGGGAAAGTAGGCACTTGGGTAAGAAATTGGCTGAATGATAGAAAACAGAGAGTAGTGATAAATGGTTGTTTTTCAGATTGGAGGAAGGTCCATGGTGGAGTTCTCCAGGGATCAGTGCTGGGACCCTTGCTCTTCCTGATATATATTGACCCTGCAGTATTCAGGGCATGATTTCAAAATTTGCAGATGATACGAAGATTGGGAACATTGTCAACTGTGATGAGGATGATCCTGAACTTCAACAGGACATGACATGTTGGTGAATTGGCAGACAAGTGGCAGATGAGATTTAATGCAGAGAAGTGTGAGGTGGTTCATTTTGGCAGGAAGAATATGGAGCGACAGAATAAAATAAAGAGAGAAACTCTAAGGGAAGTGCAGGAACACAGGGCCCTCAGGGTATATGTACATAAGTCATTGAAGATGGCAGGGCATGTTGAGAGAGCAGTTAATAAAGCATATTGTATCTTAGGCTTTATTAATAGGGGCATTGAGTACAAGAGTAAGGAGGTCATGTTGAACTTGTATAAGACACTAGTTAGGCCTCATCTGGAGTACTGTGTCCAGTTCTGGGTGCCATACTTGAGGAAGGATATGAAGGCATTGGAGAGAGTACCAAGGAGATTCACAAGAATGATCCCTGGGATGAAGAACTGTAGCTATGAGGATAGATTGGAGAGATTTGGACTGTTTTCCTTGGAGAAAGGAAGGCTGAGAGGAGACTTGATAGAGGTATTCGAGATCCTGAGGGGTGTGGACAGGGTAAATAGTAAGAAACTGTTCCCACTCGAGAACATCAAGAATAGAGGGCACAGATTCAAAATAAAGGGCAAAAGGAGTAAACGTGATGTGAGGAAATTCTTTTTTTACCCAGAGGGTGGCTGGAGTCTGGAACAAACTTCCTGAAAGGAATTGGAGGCAGGTTCGATCGAGGTATTCAAAAGGGAATTGGATTGCTACCTGAAAAGAGAATGTGCAAGTTACGGGGATAAGGCAGGGGAGTGGGACTAGGTAAAATGCTCTTCAAAGAGCCAGTGCAGACTCGATGGGCCAAATGACTTCTGCAATGTAAAGATTCTGTGATTCTGTGAAAGCAGTTGAGACAGGGCAGGCTGAGCCCATTGGGAGACCCCTAGGGTCGAAAAGGATTTGGGTGACCAAGGGTTAGAAAATACACTGGTACCTGTCGAGCCCTCTGAGAATCTTACATGTTTCAATAAAATCACCTCTCATTCTTCTAAACTCCAATGAGTATAGGCCCAGCCTGCTTAACCTTTCCTCAATAAGACCCCTTTATCCCAGGAATCAGCCTAGTGAACCTTCTTGGAACTGTTTCCAATGCAAGTATACCCCTCCTTGCGTGAGGAGCCGAAAACTGTACACAGTGTTCTGGGTGTGGTCTCATCAATGCCCTGCATGGATGAAGCAAGACTTCTGTACTTTTATACACCATCCCCTTACAAAGAAGGCCAACATTTCATTTGTCTTAATAATTGATTATTTGCTGTACTTGCATGCAAACTTTTTGTGATTCACCTACAAAGACACACAGATCCCGCTATACCATTGCATTCTGTAGTCTCTTTGCATTTAAGTCATATTCTGCTCTTCTGTTCTTCCTGCCAAAGTGGAAAACCACACATTTTCCCACACTATATTCCACCTACCAAATTTTTGCCCACTCACTTAACCTAGCTAAATCCCTTTGAAGAGCAAACTGATCATGGCACCACAGTACAGGAAGCCGTTCAAGTGGGGGCAGTAAGTAGGAATGTAGTGGTAGTTGGGGAGAGTGTAGTCAGGTGAATGGGCACAGTTCTCTGTGGCCAAGAGGGAGAGTCCAGATGACTGTGTTGCCTGCCTGGTGCCAGGGTTTGGGGCATTTGCTCAGGGCTGTAGTGGAACTTGTAGTGGGAAGGAGAGTATCCAGTTGTCCTGATCCGCGTGGGTATTAAAGACAGACAGGACTAAGAAAGAGGTTCTGCATAGGGAGTATGAGCAGCTAGGAGCTAAATTAAAAAGCAGAACCTTTACATGAGCCATGAGCAAGGTGGCTTAGGGTAAATAAGATTAGGGAGCTGAATGTGTGGGTCAAAGACCAGTGTGGGGGAAATGGGTTTCAATTCATGGATCACTGGCACCAGTACTGGAGAATGTGGGAGCTGTCCCATTGGGACAGTCCACACCTGAACTGTGCTGGGACCAGTGTTCTGGCAAATCATATAAATCAGGCAGTATAGAGACCTTTGAACTAAATAGAGGGGGTGAGGGATCATGTGAGGGAAGATGTGGTAAATAAAGGGGAAGGACAAGGCAAGAGAGCAAGGTAGCAATAAGGGTAATGATAATCAGAGCGTGACAGGAAGGGACAAAGGTAAGAGCGCACCAGCAGATAAGGCCAGTGTGCAAAAATAGAAAAAGCATAGAACCAACGACTCTGTACCTGAATGTATGTAACATTCATAACAAGACGGATGAATTGTTAGCTAAAATAGAAATAAATACGTATGACCTGAAAGCCATTACAGAGACATGGCTGAAAGTTGTCCAAGGCTGGGAATTAAAATAATGGGGACTTGTAAGAAAATTACTGCAATAATCATGGGTGATTTTAATCTACATATAGATTGAAGGAATCAGATTGGCAAAGGTAGCCTGGAAGATGAGTTCATTGAGTATTTTTGGGACAATTTCTTAGAGCAGCACATTCTAGAGCCAACCAAGGAGCAGGCTGTTGTAGACCTGGTAATGTGTGATGAGGCATGATTAGTTAATGATCTCATAGTAAAGGAGCCTCAAGATAGCAGTGATCATAATATGATTGAATTTTGCATTCAGTTTGAGGGAGAGAAGAATGGGTCTAGGACTGGTGTTTTAAACTTAAGTAAAGGCAATTGCAAATGTATAAAGACAGAACTGACTAAAGCAAGCTTAGAAATAGGTTATGGGTAGGTCAGTAGTGATGCAGTGACAGACATTTAAGGGAGTACTTCATAACACACAGCTAAGATACAGTCCACTGAGAAAGAAAGACTCTCAGAGAAGGATGCACAGTCCGTAGCTAACTAAGGAAGTTAAAGATAGTATCAAATTGAAAGAAAAAGCATACACTTCTACAAATATCAGTGCTGGATCAGAAGATTGGATAGAATTTATAAAACAGCAGAGAATGACAAAAAAGGGGAGAAATTAGAGTTAGCTAGAATATAAAAAACAGATAATAAGAGTTTTTATAAGTATTTAAAAAGGTAAAGAGTAACAAAGTGAGCATTGGTTCTCTAGAGAGTGAGACAGGGGAATTAATAATGGGAAATAAGGAAATGGTGGAAGCATTGAACAGATATTTTGTCTCTGTCTTCACTGCAGAAGACACAGATAACATCAGAGAAATATTTGTAAATATTTGCAAAACAGAGGAAGGAACTTAAAACTATTAGAACTAAAGGCAATCTTGATCTGGTTAGGGAACAATACCTTTTTGTTTAAAACAGATGGAATTTGAAACCCCAGGTATTTACAAAGAGAATAAAGCCACCAGATTCCACAGTTGTAAACAAGCAGAAGAAATTTTACTATGCAAGAGTTAACAAAGCAAACAGTAAATACTATTTATCTTTTACTTTAACATCCAGGATTAACATGAGGTAAAACATGAATGAACAGACAAACTATTGTCAAACACAAACTGCACCAAATGGTAGTCACAACAAGGCAGATCTCGTGAATTTCTCTGCAACCCACCCAAATGTCAGTGATCACTGTGAGTCACAAAAATCCTTTAAACTCTTGTCCTCATCACAAGGGATTTTAGCTGCTCTCCTTTGAGGATATAGCCTCTTATTTCCCTCAACAGCAGCTCCAACTCAGCCTGAAGGCCCTTTTGTTTCTTCTGGCTACAATGAGGTATCAGACAACTAGACTCCAGCTCAGACTGCACCAACAGCTTCTCACTTCTCACCGCTCAATCACTTGGTCCGAGACTGCAGCACGAGGTTTGTACATAGGCACAGTTGCAGCTCCTCAATTGCGCTGCTGCCAACGACTGCTACCTATCTTCTGCTCAGCTGTGCCAAGCAACTACTGCTCCCGGGCTTCTCTGAGCCCCAGCTTCCCCAGCAGCACAGATCCATCCACTGCTCCCAAGCTTTCCCTGTGCCCCAGCTACATGGAGGTAATGGCAGAACTTCAACTGTAGGGAGTCAACCCTCGTCTTCTTTCGCTCCCGACAAACTGTCGCACGGTTCATTTTCCGTTGCGCACCAGGTCACCTGGTCAGGTTTTCGTGTCGCACACATGTAGGCGTACTCCCAATCCGCCTCCCCTCACGTCATAAGTTCAGGAAGTAGTTTACTGCTCGCATTAAGCACAGCCCGCGTTGCAGTCAGTGCACCATCTGGTTGCTTCACCAGAACCACATTGTTCTCTGGCTACTAAATAAGCTCCTTTAATTGCTCCATTGTAATAAGCCTACCCTCCCTGCCATCCCCATAGGCAATCCCCTACAGAAGACCGGTCAGTCGAGACATATAGGAACAAGACAAAAATTGCCCCTCTAATTCCAAACCCATGCTGAAGGCCGCCCACATCCATCATCACGTTGCCGATCCTTACAAGGCTAACAAGTCCCCAGAACCTGATGGGCTTCATCCTAGGGTCTTAAAAGAAGTGGCTGAGGAGATAGTAGATGCATTTGTTATAATTTCCCAAAATTCCTTAGATTTTGGAAAGATCCCATCAGGCTGGAAAATAGCAAATATAATCCTCAATTCAAGAAAGGAGAGAAACAGAAAACAGGAAACGACAGGCCAAACATCTGTCGTAGGGAAAGCGGTAGAATCTATTGTTAAGGAGGTTATAGCAGGGCACTTAGAAAATCTTCATGTAATCAGGCAGAATCTGGCTTTGTGAAAGGGAAATCATGTTTGACTAATTTATTGAAGTTCTTTCAGGAAGTAACAAGCAATGTTGATAAAGGGAAACCAGTAGATGTGGTGCACTTGGATTTCCAAAAGGCATTGGATAAGGTGCCACATCAAAGGTCACTACATAAAATAAGAGTTTGTGGTGTAGGGAGTAACATATTAGCATGGATGGAGCATTGGTTAGCTAACAGGAAACAGAGGGTTGAATGGGTCTTTTTCAGGTTGGGAAACTGTAACTGTGCCACAGGGATCAATGCTGGGGCCTCAACTATTTACATTCTATATCAATGACTTGGATGGAGGGACTAAGGTAAGGTAGCTAAGTTTGCTGATGACACAAAGGTAGGTAGGGAGAGTAGATTGTAAAGAAGGCATGAGGAGTCTGCAAAGGGATATAGATAGGTTGAGTAAGTCAGCAAAAAATTGGCAGATCGAGTATAACTTGGGAAAATGGGAACTTGTCCACGTTGGCTGGAAAAAAAAGCAGTATATTATTTAATTGGAGAGATTGTAGAACTCTGCGGTACAGAGGGATCTGGGTGTCCTGGTACATGAATCATAAAAGATTAGCATGCAGGTATGGCAAATGATTAGGAAGGCACATGGAATATTGTCGTTTTTTGCAAAGGGAATAGAATATGAAAGTAGAGAAGTTTTGCTACAGTTGTATTGGACATTGATAAGACCACATCTGGAATACAGTATACAGTTTTGGTCTCTTTATTTAGCAAAGGATATAATTGCATTAGAAGCAGTTCAGAGAAGGTTCACTCGACTGCTTCCTGGGGTGAAGGGGGTTATCTTATGTGGAAAGGTTGGACAGGTTGGGCCTGTATTCATTGGATTTTAGAAGAATGAGAGGTGATATTATTGTAACATATATGATCCTGAGGAGACTTGACATGGTGGATATTGAGAGGACGTTTTCCCTTATGGGAGGGCTAGAACTAGGAAACACAGTTTAAGAATAAGAGGTGTCCCATTTAAGATGGAGATGAGGAGAATTTTTTTATCTGATGGTCATTAGCCTGGAATTCTCTTCCCTAACAGTACTTTATTAGCAGAGCTACCCCACTTCCTTTTCCTTTCTTCCTGTGCTTCTGAAATGTCAGATACCTTTGAACATTCAGGTCCCAGCTGTGGTCATTTTGCAACCAAATCTCTGTAATGGCTACCATAACATAACTAATTTATTTCTACTTGTGCAATAAATTCATCCATCTTGTTACAAATATTGTACATATTCAGATAAGGAGCCTTTAATTTTGTCTTTTTACTATTTTCCCTACCTTATTTGCTGATACACTCTTATGTTTATACACTCTCTCTTCCTCCACCCTATGGTTGTCATTACCTGTCTTGCTACCCTGCACTATTGCCTTACCTTTCTCTTTAATTTTCCAAATCTTCCCTCTCATGAACATCCTCTCACTATTTAGTTTAAAGCCCTCTCTGCAGCCCTAGTTATACGACCATCAGGACACTGGAACCAGCACAGTTCAAATGAAACCCATCCCAATGTTACAGCTCCCTCTTTCCCCATTATGGTGCCAGTGCCCCATGAATTGAAACCCATTTCTCTCATTCCAATCTTTGAGCTATACATTCAACTCTCTGATCTTATTTATCCTATGCAAATTTGCTCATGGCTTAGGTAGTAAATTGGAGATTATTACCTTTGTAGCTCTAGTTTTTAATTTAGTTCCCAGTTGCTCATACTCCCTCTGCAGAACCTCTTTCTTAGTCCTATCTATGCTGTTGGTGCCCATATGGGATACAGCAACTGGATCCTTCCCCTCCCACTCCAAGTTTCTCCCCAACCCCGAAGAGATGTTCTTAACTCCAGCTCCGGGCAGGCAACACAACCTTCGGGACCAAGATGTAAGAAAAATAGTGCAGATGCTGGAAATCTGAAATAAAAACAGAAAATGCTGGAAAAACTCATCAGGTCTGGCAGCATCTGTGGAGCGAGAAACAGAGTTAACAGCTTAAGAGTCATACAGACTCGAAACATTAACTCTGTTTCTGTCTCCACAGATGCTGGCAGACGTGTTGAACTTTAGCAGCATTTTCTGGTTTTATTTCAGCCTTCAGGACTCACACTCTGGGCTGCAGAGTACAGTAACCACTCACCGCCCCCAAACCCCCACCCTAACCATACTATCCCTTATTACAACCGGGTTCCCTTTAACTCCAACACCCCCCAGCACACACTCCCCTCCCCAACTTGAATAGAACAAACGAACATAAGAGATAGGAACAGGAGCAGACCATTCGGCCCCTCGAGCCTGCTCCGCC
The DNA here is from genome assembly GCF_017639515.1 of Carcharodon carcharias. Lineage (NCBI taxonomy): Eukaryota > Metazoa > Chordata > Chondrichthyes > Lamniformes > Lamnidae > Carcharodon > Carcharodon carcharias. Next base: position 7,797,238 of record NC_054500.1, read on the forward strand.
ATTCAATAAGATCATGGCTGATCTTCTTGTGTTTCGATTTCCACACTCCCATCTAATTCCGATAACCTTTGATTCCCTTTGCCTAACAAGAATCTATCTACCTCTGCCTTAAAAATATTCAATGACCCGACCTCCATCGCCTTCTGAAGCAGAGAGCTCCAGTCGCACAACCCTCTGAGAGAAAAAAATTCTCCTCATCTCTGTCCTAAAAGGAAAACCCCTAATTTTAAGACAGTGCCCCCTAGTTCTTGACTCCCTGTAACATGGTGCTGTGGTCAGTCACTCATTCTCCCTACAGTCCCTACTCTCATCCATCAAGTGGCAAGAACACCAACCCTGAAAAGCAATTGCAAGATTCTTTCTTTTTTCATTCGTTCATGGGATGTGGGTGTCACTGGCCAGGCCGCCATTTATTATCCATCCCTAGTTGCCTTTGTACAGAGGGCGTTTAAGAGTCAACCACATTGCTGTGGGTCCGGAGTTACATGTAGGCCAGACCAGGTAAGGACAGCAGATTTCCCTCCCTAAAGGGACATTAGTGAACCAGATGGGTTTTTGCAAGAATCGACAATGGTTTCATGGTCATCGTTAAATAGGATAATCAGGGAAAGAGTAGGGCCCGTTAGGGACCAAGTGGGCAATCTATGGAGCACATCAGTAGAGTGTTGAATGAATACTTCACATCCATCTTCACCCAAGAGAATGAGGATGAAGCTATGGAACTCGGGGCAAGGTTCTTGAGCATGATATAGGGAGTGACAAGGTATTGGAGGTGTTGGCAGGCTTAAAAGTGGACAAATCTCCAGGTCTAGATGATTTGTGTCCCAGACTGCTGAGGGAGGCAAGGGAGGAGCTCACAGGGGCTCTGACCCAAATTTTTAATTCCTTTCTGGCCACAAGGGAGGTGCCAGAGGACTGGAGAACAGCTAATGTGGTTCCGCTATTTAAGAAGGGCTGTAGAGATAAGCCAAGGAACTACAGACCAGTGAGTCTTACATCAATGGTAGGGAAACTATTGGAGAAAATTCTGAAGGAGAGAATCTATCTCCACTTGGAGAGGCAAGGTTTGATCAGGGATATTCAGCATGTCTTTGTCAGAGGGAGGTCATGCCTAACAAATTTGATTGAATTTTTTGAGGAAGTGACCAGGTGTGTAGATGAGGGTAGTGCAGTTGATGTAGTTTATATGGATTTCAGCAAAGCCTTTGACAAGGTCCCACGTGGGAGACTTATAAAGAAGGCAAATGCACATGGGATACAGGGTAATTTGGTAAAATTGGCTTGGTTGTAGGAGACAGAGGGTGATGATAGAAGGATGCTTTAGTGACTGGAAGCCTGTATCCAGTGGTGTCCCACAGGGATCTGTGCTGGGTCCCCTATTATTCGTCATTTATATAAACGACATAGATGACTATGTGAGGGGTAGGATTAGTGAGTTTGCGGATGACACAAAGATTGGCCGGGTGGCTAACAGTGAGGTTGAGTGTCTTGGGCTATAGGAAGATATAGATGGGATGGTCAGATGGGCAGATAGTGGCAGATGGAATTTAACCCTGAAAATTGTGAGGTGATACGCTTTGGAAGGAGTAACTTGACAGGGAAGTATTCAATGAACGGCATGACACTAGGAAGTTCTGAGGAACAAAGGGACCTTGGTGTGTGTGCCCATAGATCTCTGAAGGCAGAGGGGCATGTTAGTGGGGTGGTGAAAAAGGCATAAAGGACACTTGCCTTTATCAATCGAGGCATAGATTACAAAAGCAGGGAGATCATGTTGGAGTTGTATAGAACCACAGCTGGAGTACTGTGTGCAGTTCTGGTCACCACATTATAGGAAGGATGTGATTACACTGGAGGGGGTGCAGAGGAGATTCACCAGGATGTTGCCTGGGATGATACATTTAAGTTATGAAGAGAGGTTGGATAGAATTAGGTTGTTTTCGTTGGAGCAGAGAAGACTGAGGGGCGACCTGATCGAGGTGTACAAGATTATGAGGGGCATGGACAGGGTGGATAGGGAGCAGCTATTCCCCTTAGCTGAAGGGTCAGTCACAAGGGGACATAAGTTCAAGGTGAGGGTCAGGAGGTTTAGGGGGGAATGTGAGGAAAAACTTTTGTTTACCCAGAGGGTGGTGACGGTCTGGAATGTGCTGCCTGGGAGGGTGGTGGAGGCGGGTTGCCTCACATCCTTTAAAAAGTACCTGGATGAGCACTTGGCACATCATAACATTCAAGGCTATGGGCCAAGTGCTGGTAAATGAGATTAGGTAGGTAGGTCAGGTGTTTCTCGTGTCGGTACAGACTCGATGGGCCGAAGGGCCTCTCCAGCACTCTGTGATTAGGCTATTAATTCCAGATTTTTATTTAATTTAAATTCCGCCATCTGCCATGGTGGGATTCAAACCCTAGTTCCCAAAGCATTACCCTGCGTCTCTAGATTACTATTCCAGCGACAATACCACTATACCATCACCTTCCCTGTCTGAGGTGACTTCATTGTTACCTTCTGGATCTCATACCTGCCTCACTCATAATCTCACCCTCCTGTTCCTGACCATGGACCAAATCTGAAGTACCTAGCCTTAGGGGCGTGACTGCCTCTTGGAACCAAGTGCCCAGGTAACTCTCCCCCTTGCTGCTGCATCACAGGTTTCAAAGCTTGGACTCCAGCTCATTGACTCAGGGATAAAGCCCCTTGAGTTGCAGGTACTTAGTGCAGATGTGATTGCTGTGGATCACACTGGTGGATCACACTGGTGTCCACCAGATCTCACACGCCACGTCTGCAACACATGCACTGCCATCTTTATTGTATTCAATTTAACTAATTAGGTTTCATGTGTAGAAACATCACCCAACAGTTGCCTGTACTAATACCAAGTAGTTTAACTAGTGAAGCTATATCTTCCCAATAAGCTGCTGCTCATATTTTAATTTAGAGGGATAAAATTTGGAAAGCTCACAAAACAATCACCTTCCTGCTCACCTAATTAAAGCCTTGAACATTCACCAGCTTCTAGAGGCTGAAAAAAGACATAATAAAGCCAGCGATTCCATTTCCCCCCCACCAACTCCTCCAACCCCACCCCCACCCCCACCGCGGCACCGAATTCCCAAGTTTGCACTGGTACTTCATCACATTCTGACCTCATCTCATTCTGTGCTCCCACACCCCAGGCCAGCATTTCTTTTTAGATAGTTCAGCCCAAAAAGGATTAATTAATGCGAATTGGTCTCACTCCCTGTTCAGTGTGCTTGGAAATGCAGACTCTGCTTTGCCAGGGCCTGTTTTATACAGTCACTGAGAGACCTGCGCGTGATTGGTTGAAGGGTTTAAAGCTAGCATGTGCTCTGATTTTGGATTTTGACTTCACTCTCTGAACTTGGATCATTCCAGCTACTGATTTCTATTCTGTTGCTTTCCTTTGATGCTGATCTCTCACAACATCACAGAATGATATAATACCGAAGGAGGTCATTCAGCCCATCGTGATGTGCCAGCTCTTTGGCAGAGGTATACAATTAATCCCAGTCCCCTGTCACACTTTTTCTTTCAAATGTTACAACTGAATTTGGCTCCATCGCCCTTTCAGGCAGTGCATAACAACTCAGTGGGTTTACAAAGAAAACATTCTCCTCATCTTTTCTCTGGCTTTTTTTTTGTCAATTACCTCAAACCTGTGTCCTCTGGTGACCAATCTTCCTGCAAGTGGAAACAGTTTCTCCTTATTTACTCTATATAAATAAAAAACCTCATGGTTTTGAACATCTCTATCGAATCCCCTCTTAACCTTCTCTGTCCTAAGGGAAACAATCCCTGCTTCTCCAATGTTGGCAGACTGAAGCCCCTCATCCCTGGGTCCATTCTAGTAAACCTCCTCTGCACCCTCTCCAAGGCCTTGACATCCTTCCTAAAGGCTTGGACGCAACGCTCCAACTGAGGCCGAACCAATGTTTTATAAAGGCCTTGTTGTAAAAATTGGGATTGGATCTGCTGTGCTGGATTTTTTTTTGCCTGTGGGATAGCAGGCTTGGTGGAGTCTCGTATGCAAGGTACTCCTGGGTCAGTGGGTGTTTTCAAATGAGGATCAAAAGGTGAGAAAGGGATTGGGTGTTAGAGAGTGATTGACAGGTCCCTTTCTAGTAATTGAAGGGAGTTTTGTTTTTCCCCTCTGACTGGCTGTTAAGAATCAGGATCTCTCTCTCTCTTTCGGTTCCTCAGCTGCTGCTGGAGAAATTCACAGAGTTTGCCCATGAGACGGGGGTGATTGGTCAGGAGCGGGTGAACACGGTGAACCAGATGATAGACGAGTTGATTGACTACGGTCACACGGATGCAGCCATCATCGCCGAGTGGAAGGACGGTGTCAGCGAAGCCTGGGCGGACTTGCTGGAACTGATAGAAACACGAGCGCAGATGCTGTCAGCGTCCCAGGAGCTGCATAAATTCTTCACCGACTGCAAGGAGGTGGCCGGCCACATTGAGGAGAAACACAAACAGCTTCCGGAAGTTACCGTGGGGGATTCCAACAGCACCTTTACGCTGCAGAGAATGTTGAGTTCATTTGAGCACGACGTCCAGGTCCTGGTTACACAGGTACTTAGTTAGCTTTCGTTATTTTTCTCTTGTGAAGTCCATGTGCTGTTGGAGAACAAGGTCTCGGCCTACTTGTTTATTCACACACACAACAAAACAGTTTGGAGTTTGTTCCAAAATTAGCAAGGGAATGGGATCCATGAATATTGCTCTTTTTGTCCATTGTTCCACCTCAACTTGGAACTCTGCAACCTTCAGGACTCAACACTGAGTTCAACAATTTTAGATCATAACCTCAGCCTCCATGATGTTTCTTGCTTTTTCTTTTACTGGTTTGGTTTTGTCTCATTTATTTCTTTATTCCTTCGTGTTGCACTTGGACATCAGTTATGCTGCCATTCACACATCATCTGGACACACCTTCTGTCTCTTTACTTCACCATTATCACCCCCTTTGGTTTTTGTACCATGAAGCCCTTTGTCATTTAATCTCTCCTATCCCACATCCAATCACGGACCTTCCCTCCATTTTCTTTGCCCCTCCCTCCTTCCATATTGTTCAAAGCCTATTGTATTTCCTCAGTTATCACAAAGGGATATCAGTCTTGTCATGATGGTAGCTGATTGTGGTTGTGGACTCCAGTATTAGATACTATATGGTACTCTGTAATGGCTATGGGGTCACCTGACCTGAGGGTTGAAGGTCAGTTGGCACATGTTGGAGTCTGTCTTGATAGAATTCAATTGCTTTAGATATGTGTTCATGTTAGGAAAATGTGTTATCGATAAAGTTAGCTCAGCTACAATGTCAATGGCCTGTGTGCATCATTAAGACAAAAAACAAGACAAGCCTGAAACAGTAACTCTGTTGCTCTCCACAGAGGCTCCACAGAGGCTGCCAGACCTGCTGAGTATTTCCAATGTTTTCTGTTTTTATTTCAGATTTCCAGCATCTGCAGTATTTTGCTTTTGCTACAGTTTTATTGATTGGTTTTTTATCAGTCTTCTCTGCAGAGGAAGTTAATGGGATAGCGTCTTAGCCCACATGCACCATATCGGAAATAAAACAGAGGAAGTCATTCAGCATCTGGATTGAGAAAAACCTAGTTTCAAACAAAGTGACAGGAGGAGGCCAATCCAACTCCTCTAGGCTTTTCCATCATTTAATCAGACCGAGGATGATCTGCGTCTCAACTCCATCTACCCAGCTCGGTTCCCTAACCCTTAATGTTATCAATTGACCTACTGCCTCAACAGCTTTTTTGTGAGAGAGAGTTCCTGACTTCCACACCCCTTTGTGTGAAGAAATGCTTCCTGACATCACCCTGGCTCTAATTTTAAAGGTTAAGTCCCCTTTTTCTGGTCTCCTCCATCAGAGGAAATAGCTTCTCTCGACCTGCCCTGTCAGGCCCTTGAATCAACTTAACCACTTTGATCAGGTTGCTCTTGTGGGCATCACTGGCAAGGTCAGCATTTGATGCCCCATCCCTAATTGCACTTGAACTTGCTAGGCTGTCAGAAGTCAATTAAGACCCACATTGCTGTGGGTCTAAAGTCACGTGTAGGCCAGACCAGGCAAGGACAACAGATTTCCTTCCCTAAGGGACATTAGTGAACTGGGTGGGTTTTTAACAACAATCAGTGATAGTCTCATGATCACCTTTACTGAGACTGGCTTTCAATTCCAGATTTTATTAATTGAATTAAAATTCTGCCCACTGCCGTGGTGGGATTTGAACCCGTGTCCCCAGAACATTACTACTTCAGTGACATTACCGCTACACCACCACCTCCCTGCTTTGAGGGATTGCAGGTCTAGTTAACGCAAACCGTCCTCTTAACTTAACCATTTTGGCCCTCCAAGCTCTAATTTGATTACTCGGGTCCTCTTGTGATGTTCTGAGCCCCGATTTAAATACTCGTGCTGCTCCGAACTCTCCCGATGGCCGTGGTCACCCATTAATTTGCTAAACAGGAAAATTGAACTGAAGTTTCTGCAACCTGTCCCCGTACAGTAACTCCTTAAAGCCGGGTACCGTTCAGGTGAGTCAGTGTTGCGTTTTACAGAAAACCTTTCGCAGGATGTGGGCATCACTGATAAAGCCTGTATTTGTTGCCCATTCCTAATTGCCACAACTGAGCAGCTTGCCAGGGCATTTCAAAGGGCGGTTAGGAGTCAACCACATCATTGTGGGCCTGGAGTCACATGTAGGCCAGACCAGGTAAAGACAGCAGATTTCCTTCCCTAAAGGACATTAGTGAACCAGATGGGTTTTTCGACAACAATCAATGATAGTTTTATTATTACCATTACTAGTTTTCAATTCCAGATTAGTTTTATTATTACCATTATTAGCTTTCAATTCCAGATTTTATTAATTGGATTTAAATTCCACCAGCTGCCGTGGTGGGATTTGAACCCATACCCCAAGAGCATTAGCCTGGGCCTCTGGATTATTAACCCAGTAACATTACCACTACACCATTTATTCCATTGCCTCGTTTTGCTGAAAACTGATACAGTTGACAACAAGCAATTGCTTTGCCTTTTTCTTCTATCCAACCCATCTGTGTGCTTGGTTACCAGGTGAGGCAGCTCCAAGAGGACGCAGCTCAGCTGCGAACTGTGTATGCCGGTGAGAACGCCGAGGCCATTCTTGTCCAGGAGCAGGGTGTCATGCAAGCTTGGAAGGAACTATTGAGCAGCTGTGACCAACGGAGGCTGCAGCTTACCACGAGCAGCGACAAGATCCGCTTCTTCAGCATGGTCCGCGACCTGGTCAGCTGGATGGACAGTATCATCTGCCAGATTGGAATGGGTGAGAAACCACGGTGCGTATCAGATTGTGGCCTCTGCCTCGTCCTAATTAACCAAGAGAGTCTAGTCTCAGGAACGTTAATATTTGCAATACCAGGTTCAGCAGCTTGTGTGCACGCTGCCTTTTCCTGTCTTGATATATCGTCCAAGGTAAACACACAGACTCTCCACACACTTAGAATCATAGAATACTACAGCAAAGAATGAGGCCATTCAACCCAATGTGCCTGTGCTGGCTCACTGAAAGATCTATTCAATTAGTCCCACTCAACAACAAATTGCATTTATATAGTGCCTTTTAATGTAATAATCACAACAACTTGCTGCTAAAAATCAGTTCTTGTGTCTGCGGACTCTTTTGCTAATTCTGCTAATTATCTTAACTCTGTGTCCTCTGCTCACCAACCCTTCTGCCACAGAAACAGTTTCTCCCTATCTACTCTACTGTAATCAGTCACTTGGCAATACAGGACTTGAAGATTGCTGAAAAGAGAGCCATGTTACCGAAGCTTTTCGTCTTGCACCCATCAGGACAAATGCAAGAATGCCAAGTTTCAAACGATCACAACTATTTACAGCACAGGAGAAAAGGGTGCTGATTGGTTGGCAAGTCAACTCTGATTGGCCACATGCTTGCAAAACCCAAAACAAAACATTGACTGATAGATGTGATTCCGTGATTGGGCAGCACTTGCTGAACAACCCTGATTGTGCTAATAGCTACACTAACAGCCAATTTAAGACAATAAGTCGAGCCATAACATGGCTGATTTACACTTGCTAGAAGCAATGTATATACTTACACAGGGACCCGTTCTCTGCAAACAAAAGGAATATGTTCAAGCGTTGCACTTTGTTTTGAATTACCTGGGAGCTTGGGGAGCCTATAGTTCTCCATGGCAATGCCTCAGCAGATGAGAGGGAAGTTTTCCAAATTTTCACAGGATACAGGTTTAGTTTATCTCTATCTGTCCTATCACATCCATTTATCATCTTATATCCATCACCTTAAATCTTCAAAACTCAAAGAAATCCAGGCCAAATTGATGCAACCTGGCATTATATATTTCCAAGTCAGGCTGGTGAGTGGCTTGGAAGTCATCCTGTAGGTGATGGTGTTCCCATGTGTCTGCTGCCCTTCTCCTTCTAGGTGGTAGAGTCGCTGGTTTGGTGGGTGCTGTCGAAGGAGCCTTGGTGAGTTCCTGCAGTGCATCTTGTAGATTGTACACACTGCTGCTACTGTGCTTCAGTGGTGGAGAGACTGAATGTTTAAATTGGTGGATGGGGTGCCAATCAAATGGGCTGTTTTGTCCTGCATGGTGTCGAACTTCCTGAGTGTTGTTGGAATGGCTCTCATCCAGGTAAATGGAGAGTATTCAATCACACTCCTGACTTGTGCCTTGTAGATAGTGGACAGGCTCTGGGGAGTCAGGAGGTGAGTTACTCGTCACAGAATTCCCAGCCTCTGACCTGCTCTTGTAGCCACAGTATTTATATGGCTAGTACAGTTCAGTTTCTTGTCAATGGTAACCCCCAGGATGTTGAGAGTGGGGGATTCAGTGATGGCAAGGCCATTGTATGTCAAGGGGAGATGATTAGATTCTCTCTTGTTGGAGATGGTCACTTCCTGACACTTGTGTGGCACAAATGTTACTTGCCATTTATAAGGCCAAACATGAAGGTTGTCCAGGTCTTGTTCCATATGGACGCAGGCTGCTTCAGTTATTAAAAGGGTTACAAGGAAGGGAATAGCATTATTGGAGGGGATACAGAGAAGAAACGTTAAAGCTGAATGAGTCACCATCTTAAAGAAAGCTGGGGAGGAAGGGGGAAGAAAATGTATTAAAGGTGGGATTTTGCTGGTCCTGGGGTGGTGGGCTGTCAGGTGGGACCACCGGGAATTAGCAGCTTTCCAGCGGTGGAACTGAATGCAGATGCTGTTGTTAGCCTATTTAAATAGTTAAACCCCCATTAGGGGTGATTTGGAGGATCTGCTGGCATTTTGCCTGCAGTGGATTGGCCCTCCCCCCTCCTCCACTGTGTGTGGAGATTGCCAGCTTCATGGAGACGACCCCCCTGAGGGGGCAAATGGAGCCAGAGGCTTTATGGCCCATTGAGGAGGCTGAATGATGGAAAGGACCTCCTCCACCTCCCCCCCACCCCACCCCCCCAACTCCATGGCTCAAATGCACCCCCCCCCCCCCCCCCCCCCCCCCCCCCCCGCCTCCCCCACTGCCTCCTTGGGCAGCTCTCCTTCCATTGGATGGGTTCTTCTGTCCTTGGCCATCCAATGTTTGGAAATTATCCTGACCTCTCATGGCGCCTCCATTTTGAGACAGCCTCTAAACTCACTCAGCCGCTCTCAACCTCCCTCGATGGGGCTGTCAAGGCTCCAGAACTGCAGCCTCTCTGATTGGGCGGCTGCATCGACATGCCGCCAGTTGTCTTTAATAAGACCACACTTGGAGGTGGCCAATTAGGAGGCTGCCTGTCTGACTCCTAGCAACTTTGGACTTAGGACTATAATTTGGTCCCGACGTTGAGGGGGGATCCTGAAACCCACGGTAAAATCCTAAAGAAGTCCATAATATGTCTCTGCCCCTGACTCAGCCTATTTGCTGCCATAACCCTTATCCAGGCTGTTATACCAGACTGTGCAAATATGCCCCCAGGGCCAGCCTCCCACTTTGCATTCTCCATGAGGATGGGCTCGTGCAATACCAAGTTCCGCTAACCCACCACCCCTGTGCTTACTGAAATACGTTGGTTCCCGGTGCGGGGAGGCTGTGTCTTTAAATTCTCAAAGTTGTTCTCAAATCCCTCTTTGTCCTCCCCTCTCTCTATCTCTGTAATTGTACCTTCTGAGATCTCTGCGCCCCTCTAACTCTCTTGCCCCTCTTGCACAACCTCAATTTTAATCGCTCCAACATTGGCGGCCGTGCCTTCAGTCATCTGGGCCCTAAGCTCTGGAATTCCTTCCTTACACCTCTCCGCCTCTCTACCTCTCTTTCCTCCTTTAGGATACTCCTACAAACATTGCCCCCTTGACCAAGCTTCCGGTCAGCTGTCCTAAAATTGTTTTATGTGGCTGAGTGTCAAAGTTTATCTCGTAACATTCCTGTGAAGCAACCTGGGACGTTGTATTACAGTAAATATGTTGCATAAGTATTGTTGTGGGATCTGGGGAATAATCCTGATCCGCAAGGAAACTATGAATAAACACTGATCTTGTTAGGCTTTCCTCTGGCCTTTCCCAGCAGGCTTGACCAGGCCTGGAAACCATCCCTCAGGTTAAACTTGCAGATCAGGCCCTGGTGACAGCTCCTGAGTCCAATCTGCAGGTGTAACGGTTGGTTTAGGAAGGTGTCCTTGCTGTCTGCAGTTAAGAATCCTCCCTGACCCTGTCCTGGGTTCTGCTGGGTGGTTAAAATTGGCGTCACGAGTTATTAAGTTTAGCATTGGAGGGAAGACCACGGAGGCAGAGGGGAGCAGACTAGGTGCCTGATATGCATGAGGTTCTGCATTGCAAGCATAATCCCATTATTGTTTAAGTGTCCTGTTCCAGAAAGATCTTCCACAGCTTTATCAACACCAACCTCATGACAGGACACTGTCCAATCACAGGGTGTCCTGACTGACCTCATGGCGGCACACTGCCCAATCACAGAGTCTCCTGACTGACTTCATGGCGGGACACTGTCCAATCACAGAGCTTCCTACTGACCTCATGGTGGGACACTGTCCAATCACAGAGCCTCCTACTGGCCTCATGGCGCGACACTGTCCAATCACAGAGCCTCCTATTGACCTCATGCCGGGACACAGTCCAATCACAAAACCTGTTCTGTAAAACCCCTAAAATGTTACAAGATTGTGCCCACGAGAGTGGTGGAGATGGAAAAATCAATGATTTTGAAAGGAAAGCGGATGGGCACTTGAAGGAAATAAACCTGCAGCGCCAGGGAGAACGAAAGAAACTGTCGTGATTGTTCCTGGGAGAGCTGACATGGACTCGATGGGCCAAATGGCCTCCTTCTGTGCCACAAATGGCTCTGTGACCATACAATACTTATAAGACTTGTGTTTTGTATCACACTTCAACAGCATCCATCTTTGGGGGGCACTTTGGCAAGTTCCCCAAACCACATTTCGATGTTGCTGACAAGGTGACTGGGAGACCACAAAATGAATGACCCAGTGAAAATTTAGTATAGAAAAGTAGAAGTGCGGCAAGCAGACTAAGAGAGCGGAGCCCAGATCATTCCAGAAGGAGATTGGAGAAGTAGTGGTTGAGAGATTATTGTCTGTACACTGTTTTTAATTTTGTTTTGAGTTACATTAGGTTATCTTTTGATGAGAGATTGAGCAGTTTAGGCCTATACTCGCTAGAGTTTAGCAGGATGAGAGGAGATCTAATTGAGGTATATAAGATGCTAAAGGGGGTAGACACAGTAGACGTGGAGCAGATGTTTCCCCTTGTGGGGCATTGTAGAATGAGAGGCCATAGTTTTAGGCTAAGGGGTGGTAGATTTAAATCAGAGATGAGGAGGAATTACTTTTCTCAAAGGGTCGTGAATCTGTGGAATTCACTACCTCAGAGTGCAGTGGATGCCGGGACGCTGAATAAATTTAAGGAGGAGATAGACAGATTTTTAATTAGTAACAGGTTGAAAGGTTATGGGGAGAGGGCGGGAAATTGGAGTTGAGGCCAAAATGAGATCATCCATGATCGTATTGAATGGCGGGGCAGGCTCGAGGGGCTGAATGGTCTACTCCTGCTCCTAGTTCCTTTGTTCTTATATTCTTATGCACACAGTTCCATCTTTGTGAGCAAGTCCCCATTGTCTGATCTTTTACTAAAATGATCCAAAGTAAAAAAGTCAGCGATTGTTTTTTGTTGTAGAAGTGAGAGGGATTTTGCTGTGTCAGTAATAGCACAGTACCTGGTGCTGTGCAGTGTGTCAGTGACAGGTCTGTTTATTCCCCAGAGATGTCTCCTCAGTGGAGGTGCTGATGAATTACCACCAAGGTCTCCGAGGGGAGATTGAAGCCAGACACAAGAAATTCACAGCTTGCATCGAACTGGGCAAAACCTTGCTCACCAGTACCAACCAGGCTGCTGATGAGGTAATGAGACCACCCCAACACACTCAGCTTCACTGCCTGCACCTCAGAACCTTCTGTTAATTCTTGTCATTTAAAATCTGTGTTACTTCTTTCAGATAGACAGAGGATTTTGCGTTGAGATTAACCAGCATCAGAATAAAAATAAAGCTCATCTGCCTAATGTACTCCGGTGATATCATTCGTAATAACCATATCCTCATTGCTCCTTCTCCCTCCCTCATCCTTGCACCCTCCCACTTCCCCTCACTACCTTCCCCTTCCCCCTCTGCTTCCTGCTTCTCTGCTCCTTCCTCTCTCCCTTTTTCCTCCCCCTCCCTCCTTCCCTTTACCCTCCCTTTTGCTCCCCCTCACTACCTAACTTTCCCTCCCCTTTTCCTTCTCCTTCCCCCTCCCCTTTTCCCTCCCCCTCCCTGTCCATTTTTCCCTCCCCTTCTCTTTCCCCCTCCCATTTTCCCTCTCCCTTACCCTTTTTCCCTTCCTGTCCCTCCCTTTCCCTCCCTTTTTGCATCCCCTCCCCTCCCTCATTTTCCCCCTCACCCCTCTTCCGTCCCCCTCCCTCACTCCTTTTCCCTCTGCCTCCCTCCCTCCCTCACTCCTTTTCCCTCCCCTCCCTCTCTCCCCCACTCCTTTTCCCTCCCCCTCTCTCCCTCACACCTTTTTCCCTCCCCCTCCCTCCCTCCTTTTTCCTCCCCCTCCCTCCCTCCTTTTTCCTCCCCCTCCCTCCCTCCTTTTCCCTCCCCCTCTCTCCCTCACACCTTTTTCCCTCCCTCCCTCCTTTTTCCTCCCCCTCCCTCACTCCTTTTCCCTCCCCCTCCCTCCCTCACTCCTTTTTCCCTCCCCCTCCCTTTTTCCTCCCCCTCCCTCCCTCCTTTTTCCTCTCCCTCCCTCCCTCCTTTTTCCTCCCCCTCCCTTCCTCCTTTTTCCTCCCCCTCCCTCCCTCCTTTTTCCTCTCCCTCCCTCCCTCCTTTTCCCTTCCCCTCCCTCCCTCTTTTTCCCCTCCCCCTCCCTTCGCCCCTCACTCCCACTCTCTCTTTTTCCCTCCCAGTACACTGCCCCCTGCCCTTTTTAACTTCCCCCCTCTCCCTTTTTCTCCCCTCCCCTCCCTTCCTTTACCTTTCCCTTTTCCCTGCCTTTTCCTTCCCTTCCCTCCCACCCTCTCTCCCATCCCTCCTTCCCCTTTCCCTCCCCCTCCCCATCCTTTTTTCCCTCCCCTACCCACCTCCCTTTTCCCCTCCCTTTGCCCTCCCACTCCCTCCCTTAACCCTTCCCCCCTCATTGCTCTTCCCTCCCCTCCCTCCTTTTTGTCTCCCCCCCCCACCCTTTCCCTCCTCCTCCTTCCCTTTCCTCTCCCCCTCCCTTTTTCCCCTTCCCCTACCCCCTACCCCCTCCATCCCTCCCCTTCCCTACCCCCTCTGTCCCTCCCTTTCCCTACCCCCTCTGTCCCCCCTCCCTTTATACATTAGTGATCTAGATGAAGGAACTGAGGGCATTTTGGCTAAGTTTGCAGATGACACAAAGATAGGTGGAGGGATAGGTAGTATTGAGGAGGCGGGGAGGCTGCAGAAGGATTTGGACAGGTTAGGAGAATGGGCAAAGAAGTGGCAGATGGAATACAACGTGGGGAAGTGTGAGGTCATGCACTTTGGTAGGAAGAATAGAGGCATAGACTATTTTCTAAATGGGGAGAGAATTCAGAAATCTGGAGTGCAAAGGGACTTGGGAGTCCTGGTCCAGGATTCTCTTAAGGTTAACTTGCAGGTTGAGTCAGTAGTTAGGAAGGCAAATGCAATGTTGGCATTTATTTTGAGCGGACTAGAATATAAAAGCAGGGATGTGCTGCTGAGGCTTTATAAGGCTCTGGTCAGACCACATTTAGAATATTGTGAGCAATTTTGGGCCCCGTATCTCAGGAAGGATGTGCTGGCCCTGGAGAGGGTCCAGAGGAGGTTCACGAGAATGATCCTAGGAATGAAAGGCTTAACATATGAGGAACGTTTGAGGACTCTGGGTCTATACTCGATGGAGTTTAGAAGGATGAGGGGGATCTGATTGAAACTTACAGAATACTGAAAGGCCTGGATAGAGTGGACGTGGGGAAGATGTTTCCATTAGTAGGAGAGACTAGGACCCAAGGGCACAGCCTCAGAGTAAAGGGAAGACCTTTTAGAACAAAGATGAGGAGAAACTTCTTTAGCCAGAGAGTGGTAAATCAATGGAATTCATTGCCACAGAAGGCTGTGAAGGCCAGGTCATTGAGTGTATTTAAGACCGAGATAGATAGGTTCTTGATTGGTAAGGGGATCAAAGGTTATGGGGAGAAGGCAGGAGAATGGGGTTGAGCCATGATTGAATGGCGGAGCAGTCTCGATGGGCCAAATGGCCTAATTTCTGCTCCTATGTCTTATGGTCCCTTCCTCCCTTTCCCCCTCGCTTCCTCCCTTCCCCCCTCCCTTTCCCCCTCCCTTCCTCCCTTTCCCCCCTCCCTTCCTCCCTTTCCCCCTTCCTCCCTTTCCCCCTTCCTCCCTTTCCCCCTCCCTTCCTCCCTTTCCCTCCCTTTCCCCCCTCCCTTCCTCCCTTCCCCCCTCCCTTCCTCCCTTTCTCCCCTAACTTCCTCCCTCCCCCCTCCCTTTCCCCACTCCCTTTCACTCCCTCCCTTCCCCCTTCTCTTGCCCCCCATTCCCTCTCCCTTTTCCCCTCCCCCTCCCCATCCCCCCTCCCCTACCACCCCATCTCCCCTCCCTCCCCATCCCCCTCCTCTCCCTACCCATCCCTCCTCCTTGCCTCCCTCCCCCCTCCCCCTCCCTCCCTTTCCCCCTCCCTTGTTCCCTCCCCTCCCTCCCCCGTCCCTTGTTCCCTCCCTTGTTCCCTCTCCTCCCTTGTTCCCCCTCACCCCCTTGTTCCCTCTCCCCCTTCCTCCCTTCCCCCCTCCTTTCCCACTCACTTTACACCTCCCTCCTTTCTCTCCTCCATCCATTCCCCCCTCCCTTTACCCTCCCTCCCCCCTTTTTGCTTCCCTCTCTCCCTTTTTCCCACCCCACTTACCCCCCTCTCCCTCCCATTTTTCTACTCTCCCTCGCTCTTTCCCTGCCTCTCCCTCCCTCTTCACCCTCCCTCACTCTCTTTTCCCCCTCACCTTCTCTTTCCCTCTCCCTTTCCCCCCTCCCTTTTCTCACCCTCTTTCCCCCTCCCCCTCCCTTTTTCCCTGCCCCTCCCTCCCTTTCCACTCTTCTCCCCCATTCCCCCTCCCTTTTCACCCCGTCCCTCCCTTCCCCCTCCCTTTTCCACTCCCCCTCCCATTCTTTCCCCTCCCCATCCCTCCTTTCCCCCTCCTTTTTCACTCCCCTCCCTACCTTTTCTCCCACCATCCCTCCCTTTTTTCCCGCCCCCTCCCTTTTTCCTGCTCCTCCCTCCCTTCCCCCCTTTTCCACCCATCTCTTTCTCCCCCATCGCCCCCTCCCTTTCTCCCTCCTCCCTCCCTTTGCTCCCTCCCCCACTCACCCCCCTTCCATCTGCTTCCCCTCTTCCCTTCTCCACTTCCCCTCCATCCCTTCTGCCCTCCCCACTCTCCCTCCTCTTCCATCCCCTTGTCTCCTCCCTTTCCCTCTCCCAACTTGCCCTTCCTTCCCTTCTCCTCTGCCCCCTCCAATTCTTACTCCTTCTGCCTCTCTGGGATTAGTTTGGAATTAATACAGGATTGCACAAAGTTAAACTGAAGTACATTTTTCTTCCTTCTGTTTTAAGTTTAAGTGGTGTCAACAACCTTATCCTCGTCATTGTGTCTCTGTGAATTTTAGATTAAGGAGAAACTGGACAAGGTGCTAAAGAAGCAACATGAGCTGATGGAGAAATGGGAACAGCGCTGGGAGTGGCTACAACAGAGTGAGTATTGGCATCATTGGGGAATGCCCACAGTCTGAGTGGTGCCAGTCGGCTGCTTGTGGTGCTGGTCTAATAGCTCATGGGCCCAATCTAAACAAGGTACCAAAAATTTTCAAATGGAACTGCGGTAAACACCCAACCACCTCACTGAGGGGTCCAGGTGGGCAGAAGGTGGAAACTCAGCCCGACATGGGAGACCAGCCCCAATAAGTGGATGGTTGTTAAGCTGTCATGATTATTGGGGATGGGCAAGAGGTGACAACAGACAGAATCCACTTGTGCAGTTTTTGGCTTTGGTCATTGGGTATCGAGCCATGATGTCAGAACACACACACACACATACCCTCCCTCTTGCCATGCACCCACCCTCTCAGCACATGCCCCCACCTCCCAACACCCACCCTCCTTCTTGGCATGTGACCATCTTCTCGATATGCACCTCCCCATCTCAGCAAGCATACTCCCCACGCCCCCACCCCCACACACACACTCCTAACTCTCTCTCTCTCTCTCTCTCTCAGTCACACACTCATTCTTTCTCTCTCTCACACTCACACTCACTCTTTCTTTCTGTCTCTCTCTCACACTCTTTCTTTTTCTTTCTCTCTTTCTCTCTCTCTCTCTCTCACACACATACACACACTCTCTCTTTCCCTCTCTTTCTGACACTCTTTTTCACTCACCACTTACTCTTTCTGTCTCTCTCTCTCACTCACACCCTTTCTCTCTCACACACACACCCCTTAGTGTCATTTCCATGGTTCTAATATCTTTCCTACAGTGAGATGTCCTGGACTCTCAGAATTGTTACAGCGTCAAAGGAGGCCATTCAGCCCATCATGTCTGCACCAGCGCTCCAAATGAACAATTCACTTAGTGCCATTCTCCTGCCTTCTCCCAGTAACCCTGTCCGTTCTTCCTGTTCAGATAAGTCTAATTCCCTTTTGAATGCTTCAATAGAATTTGCCTCCACCACACTCTCAGGCAGTGCATTCCAGACCCTAACCAGTCGCTGCGGGAAAAAGTTTTTCCTCGTATCGTTTTTGCTCCTTTCACTAATTACTTTAAATCTGTGCTCTCTCATTCTCCATCCGTCCATGAGTGGAACCAGTTTCTCCCTAACCACTCTGTCCAGACCCCTCATGATTTTGAATATTTTTGATATTTCTCTATCAAACCTCCTCTCAGCCGTCTTTTCTCCAAGGAGACAGTCCCAACTTCTCCAATCTTCCTTCAAAACTGAAGTTCCTCAAACCTGGAACCATTCTCTCCAATGCTTCCACACATTTCCTAAAGTGTGGTGCCCAGAACTGGGTCGCTGAGGCTGACCAGTGTTTTATGCAAGTTCAACATAACCTCTTTGGGGGTTACCATTGACCAGAAACTGGACTGGACTAGCCATATAAAAACTGTGGCTGCAAGAGCAGGTCAGAGTCTAGGAATCCTGTGATGAGTAACCCACTTCCTGACTCCTCAAAGCCTGTCCACCAGCTACAAGGCACAAGTCAGGAGTGTGGTGGAATACTCCCCACTTGCCTGGGTGAGTGCAGCTCCCACAACACTCAAGAAGCTTGACACCATCCAGGACAAAGCAGCCCACTTGATTGGCACCACATCCACAAGCATTCACTCCCTCCACCACCAATGCATAGGAGCAGCAGTGTGTACCATCTACAAGATGCACTGCAGGAACTCACCAAGGCTGCTCTGACAGCACCTTCCAAACCCACAATCACTACTGTCTAGAAGGACAAGGGCAGCAGATAGATGGGAACACCACCACCTGGAAGTTCCCCTCCATCCTGACTTGGAAATATATCACCATTCCTTCACTGTCGCTGGGTCAAAATCCTGGAACTCCTTCCCTAACAGCACTGTGGGTGTACCTAGTGGTTCAAGAAGGCAGCTCACCACCACCTTCTCAAGGGCAACTATGGATAGACAATAAATGCTGGCCCAGCCAGCGAAGCCCACTTCCCATGAATGATTAAAAAAAATAAAGCCTAGGATACTGTATGCTTTATTAACTGCTCTCTCCACCTGTCCTGGCATTGCCATCTTTAATGATTTATGCACATATATACACAGATCCCTCTGCTCCTCCACCCCCTTTAGAGTTGTATCCTTTATTTTATATTGTCTCTCCATGCTCTTCCTACTAAAATCAATCACTTCACATTTGTCCATTTCGAACTATATCTGCCACATGTCTGCCTATTCCATCAACTTGTCTATGTCCTTTTGAAATCCTACACTATTCTTCTCACAGTTCACTCACAGTTCACAATGCTTCCAAATTTCATATCATCCACAGGTTTTGAAATTCTGACCTGTACACCAAGGTCTAGGTAGTTAATATATATCAGGAAGAGCAGGAGTCGCAACCCTAGGAGGTAATTGATATCCTATCTATGACCTCCGTCCCCTTCCCCACACACCTCTACCCCACTCTGTTAACCTCTGACCCACTCCCCTCCTCTGCTCTTGTCCTCCCCCCTCACAGTTATCAGTCAACATCACCATTGTCACTTGTTACGTGGCGAGTTGCTGTGTTCTGAAATGTGCTGCCTGAAGCAGATTAAGTCATGACTTTCAAAACGGAATTGGATAAATACTTAAAAGGGAGAAACATACAGGGTTATGGGGAATGAGGAAGGATGTGGGAATGATTGGATGACCTTTTCAAAGAGCTAGCACAGACACAGTGGGCTGAATGGCCTCCTTCTGTGCTGTATCATCCTGTGATTGTATGAATGGAGGGCCAGAACAGATGTCTTGGGTTCACGGCCTTGCGAGCTGAGACCTTTCTCATTATTCTGACTGTCTGGCTGTGCTGGAGCAGCTTTGGGACTGGGTGCAGGTGTCTGACCTCGGGCTGTGGCCTTTCCCCAGTGCTGGAGGTGCATCAGTTTGCGCAGGAGGCGGTGGTGGCCGAGTCGTGGCTGAGCGCCCAGGAGCGCCTGGTCAGCAGCAGCCAGCTGGGCAACAGCGTGGACGAGGTGGAGCAGCTCATCAAACGCCACGAGGCCTTCCGGAAGGCGGCGGCGACCTGGGAGGAGAGGTTCAGTTCGTTGAGGAGACTAACCACGGTAAGGTCCGGCCGAACGCAGCCTGCCAGGATGTTTTTCACACCCGACTCGGTTCGAAAGGCGTCTTCGGGCAGGGACGACATGGGATCTGCTGCTGGGTCGAGCAGGTGGCCCAGGTTTTGGGCACCGGTTTGGGTGGAGTTGTTTGGAAGTTGCCAGGTTTAATGATATTAAATGACACTGGGCCAGGGAGAGGGGTACAGCTGCTGATTCCAGCTGCAAAGTCCACAGCATGTCAAAGGATGGTCAACCGTGATGAGGTTTGGGCTGGCCTGTGAAGCCCTTCACAGTGGAATAGCCTTCTGACCCTCACTGTCTAACTGCTTGTGAATGGGAACCCTAAACCCAGCATGACCAACCTATCAGCCTTCCAGAGATCAGAGCTTAGATGACTTGAGGGATGGGGAAAAAAGTAAAAATGGGAAGAATGTGGAAAGGGTGAAGCCCAAAGGCTGGTTTTACACGTGGGTCAGAGGGCAAGAGAAACACCAACACCAGCAGAGCTCACAGGAACCACACAACCTCAATCTCAGAAAATAGGCACATGGCCTGAAGGTATCACATGATCAACACCGCAGAGTAACAAACAGGTAACTGGCCTGTCTGCACTGGTTATTTATTGTACGGCACCCCATGTGACAGGGACCCCTGAGGGACAGGGAAGGACGTTCCGAGGGATTGGGGGGGGGCTCCTGAGGGACAGGGAGGGGCACTCTATGGGACAGGGAGAAACATCCCGAGGGACAGGGAAAGACACTCTATGGGACAGGGAGAAACATCCCGAGGGACAGGGAGGCACTTTCTGAAGGACAGGAAGGGATGTCCCGAGAGACAGGGAGGGAGGTCCTGAGGGATGGGGAGGGATGTCCCTCGGGACAAGGGGGCAACCCGAGGGACAGGGATGGATGTTCCCAGGGATGGGAGGGGATGTTCCAAGGGATAGGGACAGTCACCCTGGACAGGGAAGGACTTCCCAAGGGTCAGGGAGGGTTCTCCCAAGGGAAGGGTGAGGGTGGGAGGGAGCGTCCCAAGGGACAGGGAGTGACATCCCGAGGGACAGGGATGGACGTTCCGAGGGGCAGGGAGGAGCCAATGAGGAACGTGGAGGGGGGGGTGTGCAATCCGAGGGGCACGGAGGGTTATCCCAAGGGAAGGAGTGGAGAGGGGGGGCGTCCCAAGGGACAAGGTGGGACAGCCCATGGGACAGGGTGCGGTGCTCTGTCCAGGGGAGGATCACACTGGGTGTGTGAATTTCACCTGTGTAATGCCACGTCCCATTTGGAGTTGTCACTAGAGCGGCCTCGTGCTATTCCACCGGGACAGGCTTCTCTGCCAGCTGCTTTGGGCATGGCTTGCACAGCCCACCCTCTTGAAAAGGGCTTCCCTGATGTCATGACCAATTTTGTATGCATCCGGCACATGCCCCTAATACCCACACACAAACGACCTCACCGAAATGGCGCCCAACACAGCTTGCACTAGAAATGTGGGAATGAATGGATGTTAATTTGCACCCCAAACTACACCCATAGTTCTGAAGGAACAGGTACCACTGGGTCAAATTTTGTGGTCAGACTTTTTGAAAAAGGGATGTAAGATTTGCAACTTTCCAGTCCATTGTTACCATTCCCATATCCAATAAAAGCCTTGAAAGGTTTTGCCTAGAGCTTCCCCCATCAACCTGCAATACCCTCCATCTGGCCGGCTGCCTTGTTAACTTTAAGTGACGCCAACCTATTTAAAGCCTCCATTCTATCCATTTCTTTATCTTCCTCAATATCTCAACTCCCTCCTCCTCTACTGCGATGTTGATGTAATCGTCCTCTTTAATGAAGGCAGATACAAACCTGTACCATTCAGTACCTCAGTCATGTCCTCTGCCTCCACAAGAGGATTTCCTGCCCCTAATCAGCCCCACCTTTTCTATAACCGTCCTTTTGAGTTCCCTATTATGTTACCCCCTAATAGTTTCTAATACTTTCTCTTTGATCTTTCTTGTATCCTTTTTCAATTTCCGCCTGTGTGCTCTCTATCCTGCCTGGTTCTTAATTGTATTCTGTACCTGAATTTTGTCACGAACCCCCTTTTTCTGTTTATTTTAATCTTTATTTCTTTCATCATCCAGGAAGCTCTAGTTTTTGGATGCCCTCTTTTTCCTCCTTTTGGAAATATTGGGATAAAGTATTTCTGCCAGCTGGGGAGTTGAGGACTAGGTGGCCCAGTCTTAGAGCCAGACCTCGCAGGAGTGAGATTAGGAAACACTTCTACACACGCAGGGTGGTAGAAATTTGGAACTATCTTCTGCAAGTGGCAATTGATGCTCAATTCATTGGCAATTTTAACTCTGTGATTGATAGATTTTTGTTAATGAAAGCTATTAAGGGATGTAGGGCAAAGAGGGGCATGTGGAGTTAGGTCGCCATGACCTTGTTGAATGGCAGAACAGATTTGAGGTGTTAATTGTTCCTATGTTCCTGTCCACCTATGCTACATCCCTTCTCAAATCACTTAAATTAGTTCTGTTCCAGCTGCATAATTTCACCTTTGATTATTCTTTGCCCTTTTACGTAACTATTTTTAAGCTTATTTATGTTATGGTCACTGTTCTCTAGATGCTCCCTAACTGAAATACACTACATTTGTTATGCTTTATTCACCAAATTCTGATCCAGCATTGCTTCCTTCTTCATCGGGCTAGAAATGTACTGATTAAGAATGTTCTTCTGTACACATTTTAGGAATCCTTCACCTTCCTTGTCCTTTCCTCAGCTTTTCCCCAGTTTATATTCAGGTAATTGAAGTCTCTTACTATTAGTGCTCTATTATTTTTATATTTCTCTGAGATTTGTCTACAAATTTGGTCCTCGATCTCACTTTCACCATTTGGGGGTGTATAGTAAACACCCAGCAATGTAACAGCCCATTTTCTGTTAACTCTACCCAATATATTCAGTCTTTGAATCCTCTACTACTTTGAATGCCTCCCTGTACTACTGTAATGTTATCCTTGACTAGTAATGCCATCCCCTCTCCTGTCTTTTCTCCCCCTCCCTTTGCCTCCTGAATATATTTTAGTGGAAAATGTTTTGGTCCATTCTTGCCCAGGCTTAAGGCAGGTCTCCATTATAGCCACTATATTGTAAGCCCCCCATATGACAGTTTAAACCGGACTCTCCTGAAACTTATTTGTAAAACTCCGCACATTAACACACAGCATTCCGACATTACACCAGTCAGCTTTGCGTTTTCCCTCCATGTAGTTGCTGCTCTTAACTGTGGTATTCATCTGTTGTTTGGCCCTCCCAGTTTACTATCCACCTTGGTTCTCTGGTCTGCTGCTATGTCCTGTTGCCTCCACCCATCCCACCCCCATCAAATTAATTCATACCCCCCCCCCCCCCCCACCAACCCTTGCCCCCCGGCAGCCCCAGCACTGGTTAACCTCCCCAGGAGGACCTGTTCTCTGTTGGACCTAGTGGCCACACGTTTCCACTGGTTGTGAAACTGACGGCTACCCTCAACATTTTGGCCTGTGAATCCTTCCAGGACTCTGCCTGGAGACATATGCAGGATTGCCCAGTTAGCAAACAACAGATGAATACCACAGTTAAGAGCAGCAACTACATGGAGGGAAAACGCAAAGCTGACTGGTGTAATGTCGGAATGCTGTGTGTTAATGTGCGGAGTTTTACAAATAAGTTTCAGGAGAGTCCGGTTTAAACTGTCATATGGGGGCTTACAATATAGTGGCTATAATGGAGACCTGCCTTAAATGCATAAGGCAAATGACGAATGGGTTGTTTGCCAAGGCTGACAATTAATTAAATTTCCCCTTTGTTTTATTCATTCATGGGATGTCGGCTTCACTGGCTACACCAGCATTTATTGCCCATCCATAGTTGCCCTTGAGAAAGTGGTGGTGAGCTGCCTTCTTGAACCATTGCAGTCCCTGAGATGTAGGTACACCCACAGTGCTGTTAGGGAGGGAGTTTCAGGATTTTGACCCAGCAACAGTGAAGGAACAACTGATATATTTCCAAGTCAGGATGGTGCGTGACTTGGAGGGGAACTTCCAGGTGGTGGTGTTCCCATCTTTCTGCTGCCCTTGTCCTTCTAGATAGTAGAGGTCATGGGTTTGGAAGGTCCTGTTGAAGGAGCCTTGGTGAATTCCTGTGATGACAATTGCCAGAGTGAAGCAGAATTACATTCCTGGCTGGATTCACACAGGTGCAGGATCCCATGTGGCAATTCAAGCATCACCACAGCACCCAGGAGTTGTTATAACCCACATGGAATATTCACCCATCAACGCACAGCTGGTGTGCAACCTTAAGAAGAAGCTCATGCTGGCCAGATCCAGATTCGCTTAGAGCTATCATGGTAGCTTCATAGTTCGGCAGCCCAACATCCCAAACCTTATCGATCCAGCATGCAGACTGAAGGGAGAAAAGAGATATTCACTTCAAAATTGACAGCTATAAGGAACCCTGCCAATGACACCAAGGAGTACTACACTGTGAGCCACGTGACTTCAGCTGAATCACAGGATAAAAAAAAAAATGGAAGCTCTGTGTAGGATAAGTTCCTGCGCCAAAAATTGGCTAACAAGGATCAGAGGGAAGTTCATGGAAACAAGTGAGGAACAATCCAAGCAAAGCCCTTACACCCAGCCCAAGTGACCATCAGGTCATCGAGCAAGCAGGCGCAATATTGAAGGAACGTTTCAGGTGTCTGGAAGCAGCCTTCAGTACTCAGCAGCCAGGGTCTCCCATTCTGGAAACTACTGAGAGAGTTAGTGAGCAAACCCATTCCATTGGGTGAGTAAAGGCTGCCGTTACTTTGGAGCCAGCAGTGGAGAGCATACTCAGGAGTTTAGATGTTTGTTGTGGCAATACTTTGCAGAAGCAGGAGCTCTCTTGGGCTGGGTGTAAGGGCTCTGCTTGGATTGTTCCTCACTCGTTTCCCTGAACTCCCCTCTGTTCCTTGTTAGCCAATTTTTGGTGCAGGAATTTATCCCACAAAGAGCTTCCATTTTTTTTTAACCTGCAATTCAGTTGAAGTCAATCACAAGCCAGATTTGTGTTTTTTTCTTTAACCATGTTTGCAGTTCAGAGCCTTTAGTATCTATCCTGTACCCTGACTATAGCCAATGCCCCAACACCATGGGAGTGCCAACTCTCACTGGAATGGATACCTGCATTTACTTTCTGGTTTTTCTTTTCTTTAGCTGGAACGGATGGAGAATAAGGCTACCTTCCAGGTACAGCAGCAGCCTGCAACTCCTCTGCTGAGCCGCAGAGTGCTGCCAGAATCAAGGGTGCTTCTGCCTGAACAGTCAGTGGCAGTGGCAGAGACACGGCCGGTCAAACAGCAAGCTATGTACGAAATCATCGATGGGCTTCAGCAGGTGAAACCTGAGAGAGCGGAACTCAAATCGGCCAGACGACCCGTTAGACAGGAGAGGCAGGAGCCGGCCGCAGCGCGGTTAGACGCACACACCACCCCGCCACAGCCCAGGCGGGAACAGTCGGAAGGGAGGCCTGAACCGACACAACCAAAAGCCGAGCAAGGTGAAGTGAGGCAAGCCCACAGGAAAGAACGTCAGGAATCTCTGAGCGAGCATCGGGAGTTGGAGCTGGAGGATGGAGGAGCTGCTGGGTGAGTAATCTTCCTTTAGCCAGGGACTGAGGCTGCCGTGCTCGCCAAACGTTCGTTGTGTAGCAGAGTGTGGACATTCTACATGTCAGCTGTGAACATACGAATGGAACATTTACCCTAAGGAAAACTGCACCCTTCACCAATGTGTAAAAAGCATGTTGTAGAGGGCGGGGGTCATGTATTGTGTTTGGAGGGGGATTGTGCTAACATTGAACATTGCTGTCCCTAAATCAGATAAATTCTAAACTGCTTTTTTCCAATATATTTTATACACCCGAGAGCTGCCTGTCAGGTCAAGTTGAGAAGGCTAATTTAAAAAAAAAATGCAAAAGGATTCCTAGGATTTAGAGTCAGAGTTGTTATGGCACAGGAGGAGCATGCAATACTCCACCTGATATCAAGAACTGGCTGAAGGCACTGGATACTGCAAAGGCTATGGGCCCTGATAATATTCCCTCAATAGTACTGAAGACATAAGCTCCAGAACTTGCCACACCCCCAGCCAAGCTGTTCCAGTACAGCTACAACACTGGCATCCACACGGCTATGTGGAAAATTGCCCAGATGTGCCCTGTACACAAAAAGCAGGACAAATCCAACTCGGCCAATTACCACCCCATCAGTCTACTCTCCATCATCAGCAAAGTGATGGAAGGGGTCATCAACAGTATGTTTGGCCTATCGATTCCATGCCACTCTCCATGGAGCAATCCAGTTAGTCCCATTTCTGGTTCCATCCCTGTAACCTTGTAAGTTTATTTCCTTCAAGTGCCCCTCCGACTTGCAGTGAAATCATTCATAGTCTTTGCTTCCCCCACCCTCTGGGCAGTGAGTTCCAGGTCATTACCACTCGCTGCATTAAAAAAAAGATCTTCTTTGCACCCCCATCTGCATTCAGGAGAGACGGTGGTGTGGTGGTAATGTCACTGGGACTGGTATTCCAGAGGCCCAGGCTAATGCTCTGGGGGCGTGGGTTCAAATCCCACCACTGCAGCTGATTTCAATTAATAAAATCTGGAATTGAGAGCTAGTCTCAGTAATGGTGACCATGACCATGAAGTTCTCATTGATTATCATTAAAAACTCTATTAGATCTCCCCTCAGTCTCCTTTGCTCCATGGAGAACAATCCCTGCTTCTCCAACCTAACCTTGTAGCTAAAATCCCCCAACCCTGGAATTGCACTGGTAAATCTCCTCTGCACCCTCTCAAGGATCCTCACATCCTTCCTGAATGGTGGTGACCTGGATACAATACTCTGGTTGTGGCCTAACCAGAGCTTTATTAAGGCTCAGCATAACTAATGGCAAAGGTGCAGAATGTTCTCTGGGTGGGGGACTTCAATGTCTGTCACCAAGAGTAGCTTGGTAGCACCACTACTGATCGAGCTGGCCAAGTCCTAAATGACATAGCTGCTAGACTGGGTCTGCAGCAGGTGGTGAGGGAACCAACAAGAGGGAAAAACATACTTGACCTCATCCTCACCAACCTGTCTGCCACAGATGCATCTGTCCATGACAGTATTGGTAAGAGCGACCACCACACAGTCATTGTGGAACGAAGTCCCATCTTCACATTGAGGATACCCTCCATCGCATTGTGTGACACTACCACCATGCTAAATGGGATAGATTTCAAACAGATCTAGCAGCTCAAGACTGGGCATCCATGAGACGCTGTGGGCCATCAGCAGCAGCAGCAGAACTGTACTCGAACATAATCTGTAACCTCATGGCCCAGCATATCCCCCCTCTACCACTCCCATCAAGCCAGGGGATCAACCCTGGTTCAATGAAGAGTGCAGGGGGGCATGCCAGGAGCAGCACCAGGCAGACCTTGGCTACTTGTGTGCCAAACAGCATTAGCAGCAAGTGATAGACAGAGCTAAGCGAACCCGCAACCCACAGATCAGGTCTAAGCTCTGCCACATCCAGTCATGAATGGTAGTAGACAATTAAACAACTCACTGGAGGAAGAGGCGCCATATATATCCCCATCCTCAATGATGGAGGAGCCCAGTACAGCAGTGCAAAGGATAAGGCTGAAGCATTCACAACAATCTTCAGCCAGAAGTGTTGAGTGGATGATCCATCTCGGCCTCTTCCAGATCTCCCCAGTGTCACACATGCCAGTCTTCAGCCAATTTGATTCACTCCACCTGATATCAAGAAATGGCTGAAGGCACTGGATACTGCAAAGGCTATGGGCCCTGATAATATTCTGGCAATAGTACTGAAGACTTAAGCTCCAGAACTTGCCACACCCCCAGCCAAGCTGTTCCAGTACAGCTACAACACTGGCATCTACCCGGCTATGTGGAAAATTGCCCAGATATGCCCTGTACACAAAAAGCAGGACAAATCCAACTCAGCCAGTTACCACCCCATCAGTCTACTCTCCATCATCAGCAAAGTAATGGAAGGGGTCATAAACAGTGCGATCAAGCGGCACTTGCTTAGCAATAACCTGTTTACTTACGCCCAGTTTGGGTTCTGCCAGGGCCACTCAGCTCCTGACTTCATTACAGCCTTGGTTAAAACATGGACAAAAGAGCTGAACCCCTGAGTTGAGGTGAGAGTGACTGCCCTTGACATCAAGCTGGCATTTGACCGGGTGTGGCATCAAGGAGCTCTCAAAACTGGAGTCAATGGGAATCTGGGAAAACTGTCCGCTGTTTGGAGTCATACCTAGCACAAAGGAAGATGGTTGTGGTTGTTGGAGGTCAGTCGTCTCAGGTCCAGGACATCACTGCAGGAGTTCCTCAGGGTAGTGTCCTCAGCCCAACCATCTTCAGCTGCTTCATCAATGACCTTCCCTCTATCATAAGGTCAAAAATGGGGATGTTCGCTGATGATTGCACAGTGTTCAGCACCATTTGTAACTCCTCAGATACTGAGGCAGTCCATGTCCAAATGCAGCAAGACCTGGACAATATCCAGGCTTGGGCAGACAAGTGACAAGTAACGTTCGTGCCACACAAGTGTCAGGCACTGACCATCTCCAACAAGAGAGAATCCAACCATCACCCCTTGATGCTCAATTGCATTACCATCACTGAATCCCCCACTATCAACATCCAGAGGGTTACCATTAACCAGAAACTGAACTGGACTAGCCATATAAATAATGTGGCTACAAGAGCAGGTCAGAGGCTAGGAATTCTGCGATGAGTAACTAATCTCCTGACTCCCCAAAGCCTATCCATCATCTACAAGGCACAAGTCAGGATGAGTGCAGCTCCCACAATGCTGAAGAAGCTGGACGCCATCCAGGACAAAGCAGCCTGTATGACTGGCACCACATCCACAAGCATTCACTCCCTCCGAGCCCATATCCCATGAACAAATAAATAAAAATTAATCATTGTCAAAATTAGCTAATGCCTTTAGAATCCTTAAAACAATAATCATATCACCTCTTGACCTCTTTTCCCGTAAGGAATTGCCCAATTTACTTATATAATTAGAAAATATATACCTATTTATATATAAAAACTCTCAATCATTTTGCTTGCTCTCTCCATTCGTCTTTCAATTGCAGCGTGTCCTTTTAATACAGTTCTGACCAGAAATGTATACAGTACTGTAAGCCTGGTCAGACCAATGATTCATAAAGTGACAGGATAATCTATTTTGGAAACATCCTTCGAAAGGCAGCACAATTACAAATATGAAAAAAAAGAGGGCCTTGGGTGAATGGCTGGATGGGGTAGAGAACAAGTTCAGGATGTGGCAGTCAGGTAGGAGAATCTGGGGGAGACAGTGGTGTAGTGGTCATGTCACTGGACTAGTAATCCAAAGGCCCAGACTAGTGTTCTGGTGATAGGGGTTCAAACCCTACCAAGGCAGCTGGCAGAATTTAAATTCAACCAATAAACCATTTGGGGAGCCAGGAGATGCGTTACTTGTTGCAGAGTTCCCAGCCTCTGACCTGCTCTTGTAGCCACAGTATTTATATGGCTGGTCCAGTTCAGTTTCTGGTTAATGATAACCCCCAGGATTTTGATAGCGGGGGAATCAGTGATGGTAATGCCATTGAACATCAAGGAGTGATGGTTGACCATGAACCTATCATTGATTGCTGTAAAAACTCATCTGGTTCACGAGTGCCTTTTAGGGAAGGAAATCTGCCATCCTTACCTGGTCTGGCCTACATGTAACTCCAGACCCACAGCAATGTAGTTGACTCTTAATTTCCGTCTGAAATGGCCCAGCAAGCCACTCAGTTCAAGGGCAATTAGGTCTGGGCAACAAATGCTGGGCTTGTCAGTGATTCAGTGATGCCCACATTCCAGGAAAGAATAAAGAACTGGATAAAGCCTTCTCCAAACCCACAGTGGTATCACAGGAGAGAATGAAATGTGTGGGATTAGAGTACAGTGATAGGTATCGTAGAACAACACATCTCAGACGAGATGGCCTGATATCCCTGTGCCAGCTCCTTGAAAGATCATCCAATTGGATGCACTCCCCTGTTTTTCCCTATTTCTCATTTGTCCAATTCCATTTTGAAAATTACTATTAAATCTACACCAACCTTTCAGGTCACAACTCAGGGTTTTGCTGCCAAGGCCCACATCTCCCCTTGCTCAGGGTCACACATCATAAGGATGGCAGATTTCCTTCCCTAAGGGGCATTAGTGAACCAGATGGGTTTTTTACAACAATGGTCTCATGGTCATCATCAGGCATTTAATTCCAGATTTTTTTTTAATGAATTCAAATTTCACCATTTATTATGGTGGGATTCGAACCCAGGTCCCCAGAGCATTACCCCGGGTTTCTAGAATACTAGTCCAGTGACAATACCACTATGCCACCACCTCTGCTGCTGTTGGTCTGGAGTCACATGTATGCCAGCCTAGGTAAGGATGGCAGATTTGCCTCCCTAAAGGTAATCTCTCTCTTTCTTTTGCCAATGACCTTACAACTGCGTTCTCTGGTTACCGAACCCGCTATCACTAAAGACAGCTTCTTATTTACTCTGTCAAAACTCCTTATAATTTTGAACACCTCCTTCAAAACCTCTCTGCTCTGCTCCAAGGGGGACAACTCCAGTTTCTCCAGTCTCCCCACATAACTGGTCTCATTCTAGGAATGCTCCTCTGCATCCACTCCTAACCTTTTCAAGGTCTGGTGCCTAGAATTGGGTATATTAGCCTAGCTGAGATCCGATTATAAATCCGATTTATAAAGGATTACTGTAACTTCCTTGCTTTTGTACTCTATTCCTCTATTCATACAAATGTGACAAGTGACAAATGAAATGTGATACAGAAAGGTGTCAGATTTTGGCAGAAGGGATAAAGCGAAGTTATATAGACTAAGTGGCACAGTTTTAAAGAGGGTTCAGGAACAGAGGGACCTGGGATGCATGTGCATCGATCTTTGAAGGTGAGCAGGACATATTTAGAGAGGGGTTAGCAAAGCATGAATTTTTTTATTCATTCACGGGATGTGGGCTTCGCTGGCTGGGACAGCATTTTTATTGCCAATTCCTAATTGCTCTTGAGAAGGTGATGGTGAGCTGCCTTCTTGAACCACTGCAGCCCACAGTGCTGTTAGGGAAGGAGTTCCAGGATTTTGACCCAGCGACAGTGAAGGAACAGCGATATATTTCCAAGTCAGGATGGTGGGTGACTTGGAGGGGAACTTCCAGGTGGTGGTGTTCCCAAGCATCTGCTGCCCTTGTCCTTTTAGGTGGTAGTGGTCACGGGTTTGGAAGGGGCTGTCGAAGGAGCCTTGTTGAGTTCTGCAGTGCATCTTGTAGATGGTACACACACTGCTGCCACTATGCATTGGGAGTGAATGTTGAAGGTGGTGATTCAGGTGCCAATCAAGCGGGCTGCTTTGTCCTGGATAGTGTTGAATTTCTCGATGTCAAACATCATCTTCTCAAGGGCAATTAGGGATGGGCAATAAATGCTGGCTTAGCCAGCATCACCAACATCCAGTGAATGAATAGAAAAAAACGACAGACACAAGAATGCCAAATTTCAGAAGGAACAACAGTTTATATTGCATGAGAAACGGGTACTGATTGGTTGGCAAGTTGGAATTGGTT
Source organism: Carcharodon carcharias (assembly GCF_017639515.1). Lineage (NCBI taxonomy): Eukaryota > Metazoa > Chordata > Chondrichthyes > Lamniformes > Lamnidae > Carcharodon > Carcharodon carcharias. The sequence goes on from NC_054500.1 coordinate 7,828,408, forward strand.
AAGTTGTTGCCTTGACGTATGCACCAGGGAGCTATTGCCCCCGGGAGCTATTGCCCCCATGTTTTGATATTAATTTTAAAAAGGTGCAATATCTGTTCATGTTCCTTTTGCCTGCAGGGGACTGGTCCCTGAATATGTAGTTTCTAGTAAGTGTAAGTGAGCCACATTGTGAACCCAATTGATAATCCTAAATGAGTTATTTAGTGTAATTAAGTTAGAAAAGGATGGCAGTGCAGATGGTGAGCTGGAACTGCAGCATGTGGGAGTGTGTAGAGACCATTGCAATCTCGAATAACCAGGCCTGCAGTAAGTGCCTGCATCTTGAGGAGCCTCAGCTCGGGGTTGTTGAGCTGGAGTCTGGGGTGCAGACATCATGGGGCATCAGGGAGCAGAGAGTTTCCTGGACACTTTTTGATCTAAGCGAGGCCCAGGAATTCTCACCGAGTGAGTACCAGGAATTCTTAAGATTTTGCTGTTTGACTGTTACTGCCTTGTTTTCACAGGGACAGGCGAACCACACTCGCTGATATTGTGGAGCAACTTCAGGAGAAGGAGGTGAGTGAGGTCAGACTGTGAGTTGTGAGACAGTGGTTGTAGCTGGAACACCATTGGGCAGAGTGAGTTCTTGCTGTTTAATTATTGAGATGCACGATGTTGCTGACCCCTTTGTGGTGCCTTACAGTCTTTGAGTGGAGTTTAATGCAGACTGTGTCAGGGTGGGTTCTGTTACCTGCCACATTTTCATCAGCCAAAAGCAAACTGCAGAACCAAAGTATTAATGTTTGTGACTGGAATGCTTGACTATAGGAAGCACTAGTGACAGGGTAGCCACTGGAAAGGGTTCGATAAGGAACACGAGTAATGTCACTTTGCTGGATGTCCTAAACTGATGAAGGAATACATTCTCAGGGATGTCCACTGTAACTTGAGCTTCTAAAACACAGCGAGTTAAAAATCTGGAAAACCATTACAGTCATCACCTGGGACTGAGTAATACCGAGGCTGACACCTTGATTAGAATCAAAATCAGGAAAAAAGAACCTGTTGACTAACAATCCATTAGATTTATAATATAGTGTAATCTATAATATAGTCTAACCTATTGTATAGTGTAATCTATAATATAGTCTAACCTATTGTATAGTGAATCTATAACATAGTCTAACCTATTGTATAGTGTAATCTATAATATAGTCTAACCTATTGTATAGTGTAATCTATAATATAGTTTAACTTATTGTATAGTGTAATCTATAATATAGTCTAACCTATTATATAGTGTAATCTATAATATAGTCTAACCTATTGTATAGTGTAATCTATAATATAGTCTAACCTATTGTATAGTGTAATCTATAATATAGTCTAACTTATTGTATAGTGTAATCTATAATATAGTCTAACCTATTATATAGTGTAATCTATAATATAGTCTAACCTATTGTATAGTGTAATCTATAATATAGTCTAACTTATTGTATAGTGTAATCTATAATATAGTCTAACCTATTGTATAGTGTAATCTATAATATAGTCTAACCTATTGTATGGTGTAATCTATAATATAGTCTAACCTATTGTATAGTGTAACCTATGGTATAGTCTAACCTATGATAGCATGCAACAACATCTCGTATTTATATAGTACCTTTAATGTTATAAAATGTCCCAAGGCACTTCATAGGAGGTATTATCAAACATAGGAACAGGAGGAGACCATGTAGCCCCTCGAGTCTGTTCCACCATTCAATGAGACCATGGCTGATCTGTGACCTAACTCCATATACCAGTCTTTGCCCCATAGCCCTTAGGACCTTTGGTTAACAGATATCTACTAATCACATATTTAAAATTAACAATTGATCACTATCATCAATTGCCATTTGTGGAAGAGAATTCCAAACTCCTGCCACCCTTTGTGTGTAGAAGTGTTTCCAACTTTCACTCCTGAAAGATCTAGCTCTAAGTTTTACACCATGCCCCCTAATCTCTCTATCATCCATATCTGTTCCCCTTAATATATTGAAAACTTTGATCAAATTGCCCCTTAACTTTTTAAATTCAAGGGAATGCAACCACAGTTGCTGGTAATTAATAACCTTGGCATCCAGATCATTCTTCTAATTCTGCACTGCACTCTCTCCAAGTTCAATATATCCTTCCTGAGATGCGGTGTCCAAAACTGCAGCACCTTCCAAACCCATGGCCGCTACCATCCAGAAGGACAAGGGCATCAGATACAAGGGAACACCACCATCTGGAAGTTCCCCTCCAAGCCACTCACCATCCTGACTTGGAAATATATCGCCGTTCCTTCACTGTTGCTGGGTCAAAATCCTGGAACTCCCTCCCTAAGAGCACTGTGGGTGTTCCTACACCATGTGGACTACAGCGATTCAAGCAGGCAGCTCACCCACCACCTTCTCAAGGGCAATGAGGGATGGGCAATAAATGCTGGCCCAGCCAGCAACCCCCACATCCCGTAAATGAATTTTAAAAAATTAAAGTTGGGGCTGGACAATAGGCCAGAGGTTTCAGAAGATTGTGGGACTGGAGGAGGTTACAGAGATAAGAAGGGTTGAGGCCTTGGAGGGACTTGACAGCAAATAAAAGAATTTAAAAATTGAGATGTTGCTGGACTGGGAGGCAATGTAATTCAGCATGCACATGGATGATGGGTAAATGAGACTTGTAAGTTAGAATATGGGCAGCAAATAACTCAAGTTTATGAAGGGTGGAAGATGGGTGAACATTTGAATAGTCATCTAGATTTAGCAAAGGCTTGGAAGAGAGTTTCAGTAGCAGATGAGCTGAAGCGGGGGCTGAGTCAGGCAATGTTACATAAGTGGAACTAGGCAATGGAACAGATGTGATGTAGTACAACCTATGATGTGGAGTAATCTATAATATAATGAACCTATTATATAATATCATGTATAATAAATGGAGTGTAATTTATGATATAGTGTAATCTATATGGATCGTTGGCCAATTTACTAAGTAACCTGTCTCGGATCAGTACAGAGGTTGAGGTACTGACCAAGTTTGTAAGGTTCACTCTCTGTAGCTGGCTTCCCATTTCTCTGACATAGGATTCCACTCAAGAACATCCTTTCAGATAGCTGGGTGATCCTTGGAAGACAGAGATAAGGAGCCAGATTTTGCTGTCAAAATAACTGCGATGGTTAATGCCATCCCCATGAATTATGGTGCAGAACAGATGGCAGATGTGCAGTTAATCGTGAATGTTCAAGTGTTGCTGTCCAAGTTGCATTGTCCTGCCATTAGCTTCAACAAAAACAGCATCTCAATGCCTGCTTCACTAGTGAGCTGCATTGAATGGTGTGAAGTTTCTACACTGACCTAACAGATACAGACTGAACTCACCACTGAGCAAGTAATTAGTAGCGTGATAATTGTTAGTTACTGCCAGTCAACCTCTCTGACATTGAAAATTATCCATCGCAAATGTGGAGTCTCATTTCTTCAGCTTTTGAGCTTTTCAGAAAATTTTTAAAATATCAAACTTGAAATTTTACATTTTAGTCTTACTCTTCCTTTGTTTCTTTCTCTATCTCTTAATCTAACCTTTCTTTCTCTCCTCTTTCTACACCTGATTTGACTCCAATTCACTATCCTTCTAACTCACTCTTTGGGCGGGATTTTCCCATCCTGCCCGTTGCAGGAATCATTGCGAGTGGGATGGAAAATTTGAGGGACCTGAAAAATATCCATTGGCTTTGGACCCACTGCGGGACCAGAAAATCCTGCCCTTTGTTTCTCAATCCATAAATTTCGTTGATTAAGGGGATACATTGTTTGTCCAGTTGTCCACTAAAGTCCTAGATACCCAATTATCCATGACACACCATTAGCAGCTTGTACTTCTGGCAAGTTACGGAGCAAAAATGTTTTGAGCCGAAGGGTGTAGGGAAAGGTCCAGTGGTAGATGCCATGAAATGTCTGGCTCGAGGAAACTCAGGCCCTTTAGGTGGCTTTGATGATTTTTGACATACTGTGACTGGTGAAAATTGAGCTGATCTCTTTCTCCACAGGTACGCGATTCATCTCTGTCTGTTGGGCTACCAAATGGGATTGAGAAACTGCCAGAGAGAACTCCACGACCAGACAGACCGAGAGCGAGAGACAGACCTAAGCCCAGGAGACGACCTCGACCGAAGGACCCGAACCAGCCGGTTGGAGAAACACGTCGATCCCGCTCCGCACCATCTCCCCAGAATAGTGCCGCAGCGCCACCACCGATAACACACACAGCAGAGCAGGAGGGAATCCTCACTCGAAAACATGAACTAGAGGCTCCCAATAAAAAATCATCCAGCAGGTATTACATAGGATTACACTGGAAATACAGCACAGAAACAGGCATCAGGCCCAACCAATCCATGCCAGTATTTATGCTCCACTCAAGTCTCCTCCCATCTCTCCTCATCTAAATCTACCATCATAACCCTCTAGTCCCTTCTCCCTCATGTACTTGTCTAGCTTCCCCTTAAATGCATCTATACTATTCACTTCAACCACTCCCTGTGGTAACAAGTTCCACATTCTCACCACTCTCTGGGTAAAGAAGTTTCTTCTGAATTCCCTGTTGGATTTCTTGGGGACTATCTTCCATTGATGAGCTCCTGTTCTGCTTTTCTCCACAAGAGGAAACATTCTACCTGTTTCTAGTCTATCAAAACCTTTCATTGCTTTAAATATCTCCATTAAGTCGTCCCTCAGCCTCTCTTCTTTCAAGAGAAATGTGACCCAGCCTGTCGATCATTTCTTGTTACATTCCTTGGCCGGACCCTGGGACATGGAGGAAGGTCCAGTTAGGGGCCAATAATGTTGCGATTAAAATAGTTAATGGTTGAGATTAAAGACCGGCTTTTGGAATAAAGCCCCAAGATCCCACAGGATTTTAACAAACACAATAAACTTTACTATACAAGGTTAGAAAAGTAAAACAATCTACTATATATAGATATGTATGTACTACAGAGTAAATGACAGATGCAACCAAGACAGAGTCCTTTGATTTCTCAAGAACCCACCCAGATGTTAGTCAACCAATCTCACTGAAACCTCAGTGAGCCAATGGAACAGCTTTGGAACATGCTGTAGCTTTAAATGTTACAATGTCCATAGACTGCGAACTTACATAGCACACACAGACATAATGAATTGAATTCATAACAATACCCATGTGTTTCTGGCATCACCTTTGTGAACCTTCTCTGCATCCTCTCCAGTGCCTGAATATCTATCTTATAATATAGTGACCAGTACTGCTTGCCATCTCTAAGCGTGGACTAACCAAGGTTCAATACAGGTTCAGCACAGTTCCCTACTTTTCAGTTCTATCCCTTTAGCAATAAAGTCTAGTGCTCAGTTTGCTATTTTCTGGCCTTGTGAACCAATGGTGCAACTTTTAGTGATTGCTGTAGTTGTACTCTGAGATCCCTTATTTTCTCTACCCCACCCAGATTTGCTCCTTCTAAGTAATAACTTCAGCCGGTACAGGGATTGAACCTTGGCGTTATTAAACGCCACTCTTAACCTTTCAGTCAGCTGAACTAGCCTGTTTCACAACCTTAGCGATTTGTAAACCTATCCACCCGAATCCCTTTATTCCTATATCCCATTTAGATTCTGATGTTTTAAGCAGTATACATTTTCCTAATTGTTTTTGCCAAATGTAACACCTCAGACTTATCTATATGGAAATTCAGTTGTCAATTATGTGCCCCCTCTGCAACTGGGGCCATAATCCAGAAGGGTCTAACCAGTGCTTTATTAAAGCTTTAATATCCTGCCTTGTTTTTATATCCAATCCAATGTATAAAGTCAAGGATTTCCTCTGCTTATTAACAACTTTTCTCAACTTGTCCTGATACCTTCAAAGACTTGTGTAGGCAAAGTCCCAGGTCTCTCTATTCCTGTACCACCAGCCAGTTCCTCTCTTCCTCGTTGTTCCTGAATTTCCAAGTTACATTTTGCACTCACACCTTTCTCTTGTTTGACCCTGATGTGAGATTTGGAAAAGTCTGTTTTTTAGTGACGTTACCACATTAAAGAAGAAATTCCAAACCAGGACACTGAGACCCGTTGGTACGAACAACACAGTATTTACTAATCAATAGGAGGATGAATGTACATTTTACATGGGGCCATCTCACCATCAACTTCCCAGTCAGTTTCATAAAGTTGCTTCATTTGTACATTATTTGTTCAATAAGCATGCTCCAGAAAATTAATTTTTCTTTTATTCTTTCGAGGGATGTGGGCATTGCTGGCAAGGGCAGCATGTATTGCCCATCCCTAATTGCCCTTGAGAAGGTGGTGGCAGGCCACCTTTTTGAACCATGCAGTGTAGGTACACCCACAGTGCTGTAGGGGAGGGAGTTCCAGGATTTTCAGCCAGTGATGATGAAGGAATATACAATAACTTTCTGCTGTTGTTGTCTTGGCCCCACTGTGCTGTTCTGCCCATATAATAGAATCTTTCATTAACACTGTCACCCTTCATCCCAATCATTCCGCTATATCCTCCTGAATATTTTATAGCAAATAATGTGCTTGCCGCTGGCCTGCCCCAATCTTTGTCTCTGTCTCAGTTGCAGTTTTATCTTTACCTTCAGCCCAGTTTATGCCACTCACTGGTTTTCTCACAATACCCTGTGCAGTTGCATACATAAAGCTCAAACCTCCCTATGATTGTCAAACATATGTTTGATGACAAAACATTAGCATCAGATGCAGTACAACAAGTGATCAGGAAGGTAGATGGAATGTTGTTGCTTATTGCAAGGGGAATGGAATATAAAAATAGGGATGTTTTGCCACAATTTCACAAGGCATTGGTGAGACCACATCAGGAGTACTGTATACAGTTTTGCTTTCCTTATTTAAGAAAGGACATAATTGGATAAGAAGCAGTTCAGAGAAGGTTCATTCGGCTGGGATGGGGACGTTATCTTATGAGGAAAGGTTGGACAGGCCGGGCCTGTTTCCATTGGAGTTTAGAAGAATGAGAGGTGATCTTACTGAAACATATAAGATCTTGAGGGGACTTGAGAGAGTGGGGGGAGAATTTTCTCCCCGTCGGGCAGGTGGTTCAGGAGCTGGTGGGGGCGGGCACGTAGCCCATTGCCGCCCGCGATCGGCTGCGCGCCCCCATTTTGCATGGGCAGGCCTTAATAGGCGTGACGCGCACCCGGAAGCGCTTAGCGCTACCTGTGTGGGCGGGAGGAGCAGTGAATATTGGGGCATGCACGTGAAAGAGCGCAGAAATCTCCCTGAGGCGCGGAACTGCCTCAGGGAGATTAATTTGGTTTGGAAAACTTGAAACAAAGATTTAAAAAATTATTCAGACATATCCCCTCAGGTGACAGTGTCACATGAGCTAGGACATGTCAATGAATTTTACTAAAAATTTTTATTACAGTTATAAACCCTTCATGAAACCTCATCACCGTGGATGAGGTTCCATGACAGATGCAAAGGCCACCTGGGCTCTTCACCTGCTCGCCAGTCTTAAGGTTGGATGGGCAGCCCCGTTAATTATTTCAATTAGTTTTTAAATGGCCTTAATAGGCCTTTGACAGTTTGGTGGGTGCGCAGCCGACTCCGGTGTGAGCCCGCCGAACTGAAGATCGGAATGACGCGCGGTGATGTTGGAACGCACACCCAACGTCACCGCGCGTCCTCTTACCCGTCAGCAAGTGGGGCCCAACCCCGCACGCCGACCTGAAGATTCTGGCCTGGATGTTTCTCATTGTGGGAGAGACCAGAACTAGGGGGTGCCATTTAAAAGTAAGAGGCCTCTCAATTAAGATAGAGTTAAGGAGAATTATTTTTCTCTCAGAGAGTCGTGAGTCCATGGAACTCTCTTTCCTGGAGAATGGTGGAGGCGGGGTCGCTGAATATTTTTAAGGCGGAGATAAATAGATTCTTGAATAACAAGGGAGTTAAAGAGTATCAGGCGCAAGAGTGGCATTCAGGCCACAGTAGATCAGTCATGACTTTTTGAATGGCTGAGTAAGCTTGAGGGGCCGAATAGCCTACTCCTAATTCGTATGTTTGTATGTGAACATTTTAATCCCTCCTTATCACAATCTATTTTGTATCATTAATCTCTCTCTCTATAATTTCTCTTACCATTCCTGGCCCTTATCCTTTTCTCTTCTTACTTCCTCCTGTCCTCTTTCATTTCAATTTAAGGTTCATGTATGTTGGAATGTGCATATATATTAGTATGTTTGTATTTTTTAATTTATTCTTTCATGGATTGTGGGCATTGCTGTCCATCCCTAATTGCCCTTGGCTTTTGAGGCCATTTAAGAGGGTGGTTAAGAGTCAACCACATTGCCATGGGTCTGGAGTCATATGTAGGCCAGACTGCTCAAAAGGGGCATTAGTGAACCAGATGGGGTTTTATGACAATCGATGATAGTTTCATGGGCACCATTACTGAGACTACCTTTATATGTCAGACTTTATTAATTGAATTTTAAATTCCACCAGCTGTCATGGTGGGATTTGAACCCATGCTCCCAGATCATTAGCCTGGGCCTCTGGATTACTAGTCCAGTGACATTACTACTACATCATCCTTTCCCCCATGTATGTTAGTATGTATATATGTTGTAATTTAAATAACTCTTCTTCTTTGCTTGGGTCCATGCATGTATACATCTATTTGACAATGGCTTTTTAAGACGGTTTTTAAAAATGAGTGAAAAAAGTTTTGTGGGTTGATTTTTCTCTGACATGCCCTGACTGTTTGTGTCTCAGTGTCATTCTCTGCAGACAATTTAAGTAACTGTTCTTTCTGTTGCCACTCAGGTCCTGGGTTAGTGTATACTGCGTGATTAGTAAAGGAGATTTGGGGTTTTATAAAGATGCCAAGAGCTATAAAGCAGGAGCAACCTATAATGGAGAGTCGCTCATCACCCTGAGTGACTCCACCTGTGAAATTGCTAGCAATTATAAGAAGAAGAAGTTTGTATTTAAAATCCGGTGAGTGTGTTAGAAAGATGGAGCCGAGTTTGATAAGATTCAGTTTGAAGTTACATTTGTAACAGGTTCATCTGCTTGCACCTTATGTTAAAAGAAATGTGACCAAGAGTAAAGGAACATTCAGCAGCTCTTCAGTTAGACGGGACTGTTAACAGGATCCAAGCCAGTTGGTGAAGCAGAAACCAAGACACAGAGCTTTTCTTTATCAAGAGAGCTTGTTGACTTTGTTCAGTCTCAAAGCTCTCCGCCCACACCCATTGTCCCAGTTGTACCCTATTCATATGCACTTTTGAAAACAAGTAAACAAATGTAAACTAATTGACTAATTGAAAGCCTCATAAAAGAGTCACTGTAACAATAACCAAAACTTTATGTCTCCTATTTATACATGCTCAAAGTACCTAATAAACAATGCCATTCGCCTGTGTATCTTAACAATATAATTAACATACTGTTAACAGGACTGTTGTAACTTGTACTACTGAATACAGCTTAGCTGCTCAATCACCATCCTCGCCAAAGCTTATCTATTTCTATTTGTACATTCAAAATTTTAGAATTTAATAATTGATGCATTAACATGGTTCGTACAAGCTTCTTATACACTTCTTATATCCTAAGGATAAATGTTTCCCACTTATTAACTGCATGGACAATAGATTAGTACAATTAACTGGAAAGAATGCTGAGAATTTTAAGAAACTTTTATTCCATATTTGATCAGAGCCATTTTTGTTCTTTTTAATATTATTCTTTCTCATTGTGACAGGATGAATGACGGCAGTGAGTACCTGTTCCAGGCCAAGGATGAGGTGAGCTTCGCACTGTGAATGTCAAGGCATGGCATGGAACAGTAAAACATTTCAGCAAAGCACTGTCAAAAACGTCAGAACAGATGAGTGGGATGTCCCAGGGATTAGTGTAGGGGAGATGTACTGAGTGGAGTAAGGTGTCCCAGAGGTTGATGCAGGTAAATGTACTGAATCCAGCGCCCCAGGGAATCGGTGCAAGGAGCATTATTCTGTTGATTTCAGTTGGGCTGCAATTAGCCTCAGCACCTCTAATTATTAGCCAATGGAGTGTGATGTGTGGACATCGGGTGGAATCAGCTCAGAAGAAACGCCCCCAATGGTCAAATGTGTTGTTTACGATCACAGCTGAGGCTCACACCATATGGTGACCTTTGCAAAAAAATAACTGATGCAGGAAAGCAGTGAAGAAGCGTTGTTGAAAGAAAATGAAGCTCATAATGGAGTTATTGACTGTTGAGTGATGAAAGTTATTCAGTGATAGTACTGGAGATACTGGGTACTTTATGTTGGGTTATCTCCGGACAAATAAGCAGTGGACAGAATTTATAAATTGCATGAAAAACCTATTATTATGTGATGATGGGTTTTATAAAATGTATTAAATGTGTTTAAATGATTGGACTTTGTTGCCTCTTCAATGTTCTCTTATTTTAGGAGGAGATGAACGATTGGATCAAGACTGTTTCCACAGCCATTTCAGAGCATGCACAAATCGCTCAACAAACCGGCCAGATCCCCCTTACTACCTCCTCTACTGATGAAGGGAATCCTAAACGGGACAGTGACCGAAGATTCAGTCTCTTTGGAAAGAAGAAATGAGGACAGAAGATGCCAATGTCTTTTTGTTGTGCAGATTGGATCCTTGCAATCGGATAGTTGGACGGATTCTCACTTGGTGATGTAGAAATTGTTTCATCTTGAACCAGAGCAACTAATGTTTTTAATTTTACAACTTCAACAAAAAGTTGGACAATTGCAGGTGCGTCTTTTGAATGGATTTGCGATGATTTTCTATTAAAATACGGTTCCGCTTTTGTTATACGTTCATGAACCCCAATAGGCTGTTGGCTGGAACTCTCTGACCTAATGGTGTGGGACCTAGTTCTGGTTGGATATTTCAAATCCAACAGATTTGTCAGATTGTTGGGCTTTAGGTCACGTTGCCTCCTGTACCCCAGTTCCAAATCTGTGGATCCGACTCCCATATGTTCCACTTCACTCTGATTTATGGATAAGTGAATGTGAGAAATGTCCACACTCTTCAGCTCATTTTCTGTTTACTAAAGAAATGGCATTATCATATCTTTCAGTTTTAATCTTCTGTACAAACACGAACCCTCTAATGTAACACTCGGTGCTTATTTAAGAACACATAAAGCATTGATGGAGACAGATGTTTAATAGGTACTGCTGTTAACTGGAACCTCAGCACAACACTGAAATAGTCGTTTAGTAGTACAGAACTTGAGTATTGTTGAAAAAAGAGAAGCTTTTTGTCTTGCATTCATCAGGATAATTGGCAAGAACACCAAATGCAAAGGGAACAACAATTTATACTGTATGAAAAGAGAGTGCCGATTGGTTGGCAGTTAGACTCTGATTGGTAGAGACATAGCTATGGAGAATGCACCAATTGATGGTGGCTGACTGTTAACTACCAAGTATCATTTGCAATTTAAACCAGGCAGCTTGACTTTGATTATTCAAGGCATTGCCCTGACGAATGAACCAGTGAATGGCTGTCACTCATTTTGTTTAGCTGAAACAGGCACAATGTGTGTACATGTTCTTTCTGTCCGTAAAGAACAGGGCCTAGTGTATTATTACATGTAGCTTCCTGTCCTGATGAGTGCAAGGTGAAAGGCTTCAACAAAAATGTCTTTTTTCAGCAACACAACACTGAAATGTAAAGTGACTAATTTTAAATGTGGTTTCCGGTGTTGTGACAGCTGATATCCCTTCACAGGACAATCTGATTTTTTTTTGTATTTTACCAAAATGCCTATGGTCTTCCTGAAAATGGTACAGTTGGAAATTGAAGGACTAATGCCATGTTGAACTAGGGGCTTTGGCAGAATTCAGGGAACATTGCTTTATACGTAGCTCAAACCATGTGTGTCTGTTTGTGTCTGATCCGCACTGACATTCCTCAGAGTTGCTTTCTGAAAAAAGAAAAGTGATAAATATTTGGCCAAGAATGTAGTGATTACATGGAGATACGTGGAAGTTACAAAATGGGAACAGGTCATTTGGCCCAACAGTTCATGTCAGCATTTACCCTCCAAATGAGCAAATTGTCTTAATGATATGTGCTGTCCTGTCCTTTTCTTGACGCTGCTTAAAGAAGGCTAAAAAGGATAAGAAAAACACTTAAAATGATTTAAACAATCAATCTAATGTTTGCCTGACTCCAGTGCAATAACTTTAGTTTGGTGATAATGTGTAGCAATGGCCTCAAGCCCATCTCCATCACTGGGGAAGTAAATAGGGAAAAATGATTGCGTGCAAGGGGCTAAGTTTCCTCTGGCATGTACGTAATTCAAGGCAAAAGGCAGAGGAAGAAGTAGACGTACCCCTGCGGCCTGACTCTTACCCCGTTTGTGTTTCCTTTCCTGCAATCACAGGTCAGCTGCTGAGACTGTCCCGGAAACTGGGCGATCTGTTTAGGAAGTTGACCTCTCTCATCCTCAGTAAAGAGAGAGGTGCCAACATTTACAGAGCACAAGGAGCAATGTTTGACCATAGAGTTGAGCAAAGGTTTAAAGTCTCTCGTTGCAGTAGAGCAGGACTGGGGCAGGAATTGAGGATTCTGTGCACCCACTTTAAGACTGAAGAACATCCCATTTAGAGGATAAAGAAGACAGGTTGGATTCTGAGGAACTGAGTAGGATCCTTATTACCACGCCTTGCCAACCCACCTCTTGCTTACCCTTACCCTGCCAGCTGAGCATTTTGGCCCTTTCAGAACTAGCTGTATCTCACAGAGCAGCAATTCCATTGAGTCAGTTTATTGAGTAGGTAGTGATGGAGCCATGCAAAAACTACCAGAGGGTCTATAGCTACACTCCAGCACAGGAATTGTGCTGAAATAGGCTGTCAAAATTGTAATCACCTCGAACATTCATACCTTTCCAAGAATATCCTTCCAACACTTCGCTGAATGAAATAGGTGATTGATGCACCAAAGCAAACACTGATTTTACCTTGAGGATGCAGCAGGTCCAAGTCTATACTGCTAAAAGCCTACAGGATTCCCAAAAGTTCAGGGTGCTCTTGATGGCCCCTAGGTAACCTTCATGCTCCCACAGGAGGGAATGACCCGTACGTGAACTGCATGAGATTTTACTCAGTTGACATTTATCTCACACACTGGATGCTGTAGTTTAATGTGAGATTCCCAGGCAGTGAGGGCGATGCATTTGTCCTATCCTACCACGTCCCCACTGTTGCTTCTGGATTCCCACTAATTGGGTATTGGCTTCTGACAACCTGGGATACATAATACTGTCTTGGCTTATGAGCTCTCCATCTGTCCGAATACCAGCCAGACAGGTCCACAACACCGCTAGATGCACCAGAGACAGCATGAGGACTCCAGAGAATGAATTCTTCAGTATATCCAGGACCAGACTCCTGAATCAGCACCGTCTGCTCTGGGAGACTTGTGAGGACAAGGGCATTATGTTATTGGGAGAATTCAGTCGCATATAAAGTGGGTTAGAGTCAGAGCTGGTAAATGGAGCATGCAGTTGCTTCATGATCTATTGCGTTAAGGAAGCAGAGCACCTGCTCCTCTGATACTCAAAATTGACTCTCAATAGACATGAAATAGTGCCATAACACCCTGATGAATAGAGACCATAGGATCTTCAACGTGATCTGCGATTCAGAAGAATCAAAGTCAGGGACAAGACTTATGGCCTGAAATTCCTTTCCATTTTCAGCCTTTCTGAACTCTATGTTGAGGGCAAGCTACAGAAAAGAACATTCCCGCCTGGCTCTGGGCCCCCGATTTTCCGATTGCCTTCCCTTCTTGATCTTTCTGTGATTCTTCCGCCAATACTCATTTAAATACATTCAAATGAGGGCTAGTTTGTTTCGCTGAAATTTACAGTTATGGTTGTATTGCACAAGGGAAATTTGGTGAGACCTCCAGGAGCGACAAGTTCTGAAGCTTTGAATGAGCTTTCAGAAAGGTTGTTTTGCTGCTTTTTTTTCCATAAGATAGCACGAGACTTGCCTGTGATACTGTGACACCTCCAGTGGAAAGCACTGAGAACCATGTAAGGAATTGCCAGTGGGCAGACGCAGCACGCTAAAGACAGAGCGAAATAATCTCACAATCAACAGCAACAACTTGAATTTATAGAGTGCCTTTAACCTAGTAAAACCCAACAGGTCAGATCAAAACTCTGCAGTCCTGCCATCTTCAGTCGCAAGTTAAGGAACTGACGGGAGGATAAGGCTCCATGAGCATTCGCAATGGCTAAACACAGTATGTGATTGCAAAAGACAAGGCTGCAGTGGTGGCTGCCATCCTCCGCTTTGAGTGGAGAGTTCATGCTCCTTCTCGGCCTCCTCCTGAGGTCCCCAGCTTCACAGATAACAGCCCGCAGCCGGTTTGATTCACTACACATTTAATCAAGAAATGGTTGAGTGCGCTGGACACAACAATGGTTACAGGCCCTGATAGCATCCTGGCTGTAATGCTGAAGACTGGTGCTCCAGAACTAGCCACACCTAAAGCTAAGCTAAGCTGTCCCAGTACATGCACAACACTGTCACCTACCTGGCAAAGTGGGAAATTGTTCAGAAGTACCCTGTCTACAAAAAGCAGAAGAGATCCACTCTGGCCAAATACCGCCCCACCAGTCTACTTTCAACTGTCAGCAAAGTGATGTAAGGTGTTGAAGACTGCTATCAAGTTTCACTTACTCACCAGAAACCTACCAGGATGACTCACTCCTGACCTCATTACAGCCTTGGTCCAAAACATGGACAAAAGAGCTGAATTCCAGAGGTGAGGTGAGAGTGACTGTCCATGAAACCAAGGCAGCATTTGACCAAGTGTGACCTTAAGGAGCCCTAGTAAAATTGAAGTCAATGGGGATTGGTGGAAAACTCTCCATTGGTTGAAGTCATACCTAGCACAATGGAAGAGGGCTGTGGTTGTTGGAGGCTAATTACCTCATTCCCCAGGACATCATTGCCAGAGTTCCTCAGAGTAGTGTCTTATAGGCCCAACTGCCTTCAGCGACTTCATCAAGGAGACCTATAACTTTTTAAAAGAGACTTGAAACTTGAAAGAATGACATGGCAAGATTTCACATTTTAAAGTTTACTGTAACAAATGACTAAAAGCACTTTTGCCTAAACATTATTTCCTTCTTAAAGGCAACTTATACTTTAAACTACAGAGAGGAATATTCCTCTTTTACACTTATCATACATCGCACTCTCCACAGAGTTATGGTCCTTATTGCAAACAGTCCACAGTTACTCCCCACTTCCTATGGGTTCCCATATACCCCTTTTGCCAAGTTGTAACTTAGAGTGACTATTTCCAGGTCCTTCCCTTATTTTTCGGAGAGTTTCCTAAATCCCCGACCAGCAGTAAAGCCTGTTCCAATGATTTTCCCCTCCGCTTGTACCAGAACGAATCTTCTGGAATCCTTAGAAGGCTGAAGGCTGCAGGATGCACCTCTTTGACTAGAGACCCTCTGTGGTAGTTGGCTAGCCAAGCTGACCATATAAAACTACACTCTGTCTGTGATATTCTAGGAAGGCCTGTAACCTGATTTTTTACAGTGGCTTCCTCTGCATCTTTCCCTAGGGCAATATGAATCATATGGGCCTTGTATCTAGGTAGAAAGCTAATTAGCTATCCTTGAGAGCCCAAATCTTTTTCATCTTGGAACTACATGGACAGTTTAAAGCACAACTGTTTATAAACCGACATTCTGAACACTTCTCTGGGAATTAGGAGGTTCTCAGTCTCCACTATTAACACACAGGCTGATGCTATTGTCTTCAAGCATAAATACCTTGAACTTTCTTCCCAGTAAAACAATCTAAGCCTTCCTTTGATCTCTAAAAATCAAACCACCCAGGCTTACTGTCAGGCAGTCTTCAGAACAGGTCACATGACCCCCTCCATTTTACTTTAAATTAAAGACACAGTTTCAAAACATAATGATCTTATAAACATCATAATTGTAATAATGACCTTCCTCCCCATGTTGAAGCAGTCCATACCCACTTGTAGCAAAACCTGAACAATATTCAGCCTTGGGCTGATAAGTTGCAAGTAACATTCAGACCACAAGTGTCAGACAGCTGCCATTTCCAACAAGAGAAATTCCAACCGCCTCCCTATATCATTCAACAGCATTTCCATCACCAAATCCCCCACCATCAACATCCTGGGGTGGGGTTGGGGGAGCACCAATGACCAGAAGCTCAACTGGACCAGCCACAGGAAATACAAACAGGAAATAAAGAAATACTCAGCAGGTCTGGCTGCATCTGTGCAGAGAGAAAAGGAGTTAAGTTTTCAGGTCGATGACCTTTCATCATAACCTCCATGGCTACCAGGGCAAGTCAGAGGCTGAGTATTCTGGGATTAATGGCTCACTTCCTGGCTTCCTAAAGCCTTTCCACCACATACAAGGCACAAGTCATGAGTATCATAGAACACTCTCCATTTTCCCGAATGGGTGCAGCTCCAACAACACTCAATACCATCCAGGACAAAGTTGCCTTCTTGATCAGCACCCCTCCCACCACCTTGTATATCCACTCACTGCGGAGCTGCAGAATGTACAACAGAAATTCTCCAAGGTTTCTTTGCTAAACCCGTGACCACCGAAAAGGCAAAGGTCAGCAGATGCATGTGAATACTGCCAACTGCGCGTTCCCCTCCAGGTCTCACATCAATCCAACTTCTGTACATGGTACCACTCCTTCATTGTTGCTGGGTCAAAAATCCCTACCTAACATCATTGTGGGAGTACCTTCGCTCTACGTGCTGTAATGGAAGAAGGTGGCTTGACACCCCACTTCTCAAGGGCAACTAAAGATGGGCAATAAACGGTCATGCCAGTCACACACCCACCCTGTAGAGTGATGAAAAAATAAGGCAGTTAAACAATTCATCAGTCTTTAGATAGAGATGGGCCTATTCATGATGAAGCAAACAATCATTTGCCACTTTAGTAATTACTGATTTCTGCTTCAATCTTTTCACCTTCTGCTGTTCTGTCCAAGGTTTCTGTCTAATTTTTTAACAATCATGCAGTTCACCCAACTATCACTACTGGGCAGCCCAGGAAAAAATCCCTCACCACCTCAGCTTCAGCACTTCTCCTTGGTCTGTTAGTAATAGCAATAATCTTACAATTTAGACACTATCCCTACTACTGTAACCCCAATAACAACATTCTCTCTGTAGATCCTTCTAGCCTGAGTACTGTACTGCAACACAAATATTCTCAATAGCTGTATATCCCTCAATCCCCAGCACTGGAAAATAATATACTGCCACTGTAGAACTCTCTACTCCAGTAATGCACCCCATCAAGCCCAATATTCTCTCTATATATCCCTCTTTCTGAATCAATCTACCCCAATATTACCAATATTCTAACTCTATATCCTACAATCACCAAGTAATTTACCCAGCACTACATTATTTTCAATGACCTCCAGTAGTGTACCTCAGTATTACTAATATACTCACTATATATGGCTCTATCCCCAATCATTTACCCCAATGATTGCAATATATGTAATATAAATCCTACTGTCTACAGTACTATAATCCAATAAACCCAGTTTTCTCATTGTATATCTATCCTGTCCCGACTATTGTACCCCAATAATGACAATAGTCCCTCTCACTGTATAAGCCACCATCGACAGTGCTGTACCATAATAACAATATTCTTACTGTTAATTCTTCTAACCATTTTACTGGTATAATGCTAATGTTCTCACTGGCTGGTTATTCCTCCACCCCCAGTAGAGTACCCCAATATAACCAAATATATTCACTGTAAATCTCTGTCCCCAGTAGTATACCCAACAATAGAAATAATTTTACACTAAATCTATCTACACCAATATTTTTTTAATTTATTCTTTCACAGGGTGTGGGCATTGCTGGCTGGGCCAGCATTTGTTGCCCATCCCTGATTGCCCTTGTGTAGGTGGTGGTGAACTGCCTTCTTGAACAGCTGTAGTCCATGTGGCATATGGCTATGTGGTTTAATACCAATATTCTGACTGTATCCCTCTATTCCCAGTATTGCATTATTAAAAATTACACATTGTTTATCCCTCTATCTCCCAGTACGTTATACCTAATATAGAAACATTCTCACTCTGTATCCCTCTACCCTATATACTCGAGTAATAGTTGATCTTGTGTAAAAGTCAACCCCCAACATCTGGCCAAAAAGTCCTTAATTTTTTATATACCTCAATTCATTATTCATTAAAACAGAACTTGGCAAATGCTGACTTGGTGAAATCCACCTGCACCAAAGCTTAACTCAAGGGCTGGGAGCCGACAGTGTGACATTTTCCAATGGCGCAGTCTTTCCCTTTCCTGTGCTTCCCCTGACCCTCGAACAGCATGAATACTGCAAGCCCAGCCAACGCAGCCACTTCCTCTCCTGGACTGTCAGGCACCCTGAAGCAGGAGCACAGCCTGATAAAGCCATATCAGGGAGTAGGCTTGGGTTCAATGTCTCTATGGGATTTTGGTGGGACCACCATGCTGACATGTCATTACGTTTGCCTAATACCCGATGAGCGCAGTAAAAGCGGATCAATCTGGAAACTAGTGCCATGCTACCTGAATGTCTGGGAGCTCTGTGTCCAGTCCAAAGTTCAAGGGACTAGAAAAAAGAATCTTCACTGTGATGGGCTAGCTGTCTGACTAATGAAGACCGATTAAGCCTTGGTACTGTGTTTGGAAGCAAAGATAAGTTCCACTGTTTAGGACTGTTCATAGACACATACCCAAATGATGAGAGTGCTGATCGGGTTTTTCCGTATGTCTCAGCGATGGCTTCACTTTTTAATTGAAAGTAAGCCCCTCAGAAACATTACCTGTGTAAAAGTTGACCCCCTAACTTTTTGCCTAAAAATGGGTCTCAAAAATGTGACTTTTACATGAGTATATACAGTATTCCCACAGCACCTCCCAATAATAGCAATATCCTCACTGGCTGTACCCCCTCTATCTTCAGTTCTGTAACCCAATAATTCATATTCTCACTGCATATCCCTCCATCCTCAGTAATTTACCTAATAATACCACTTTTCTCCCTGCATGACTCTCTACCCTCAATACTGTACCCCAATGATATCAATAATCTCAATATATATCCCTGTCCCCAAACTGTACCCCGATAGTAACAACAGTTTCACTGCACATCTCTCTGTTGACAGTCTCCCTCAATAATAATAATATTCTCTCAACATGAGTAATAATAATTTCACTGTAAAGTCTTCCACTGCCAATACTACTCCAGTAATTGCAATACATATTCTAGTGTCCCAAGTCCTGTACCTTATTGGGATCAACATGTTCACTGGCTGCATTTTTGCCTATCTGAAGAACTGTACCCCAACAATGATAATATCACAGTATATTCCCAATGTACATTCTGTATATCCCTCTATAATGAATGGGATTTAATGATTTAATATGGGGTTGAATATCGGCTGCCTTGTATCTGCCCATTCCACCAGCCTGTCTCTATCCTCTCAAAGTCTATCACTAATCTCCTACACTTTGCTACACTTTCAAGTTTTGTGACACCTGCAAATTTCGAAATTGTGCCCTGTACCTCCAAACCTAAGCCATTAATGTATATCAAAAACAGCAGTGATCCCAGTACTGAAGCTTGGCGGGGTGGGTGGGGGGAAGGCACTGTTTATGGGGAGCTGGTGGCATAGTGGTAATCTCCCTGGACTAGTAATCCAGAGGCCCAGACTAATGCTTTGGGGACACTGGGTTCAAATCCCACAACAGCAGCTGGTAGAATTTAAATCTGCCTTCCTTACCTGGTTTGACCCACAGCAGTGTGGTTGACTCTTAACTGCCTTCTGAAGTGGCCTAGGAAGATACTCCTTTCAAGGGAAATTAGGGAGGGGCAACAAATACTGGCCTTGGCCAGTGATGCCCATATCCCATGGAAGATAAAAGATATGCCCTCAAGGCATAGGCAGACTGGTGAAATGAGCAAACACATGGCAGTTGAAATTTAAGACTGTAATGTGAAGACTGAAAAGAGCCAATATAAACAAAATAGTACAATTTTATAGGGGGAGGAGGAACAAAGAGACCTGTGGGCGTATGTACATGAATCTTTGAGGGTGGCAAGATGATTTAAGAAGGCTGGTAAAACACATATGGGATCCTTAGCTTTATTAAAGGAGAAACCAAAGTGCAGGAGTTATACTAAACCCTTTTCATGCAGCGAATGGTTAGGATCTGGAATGCACTGCCTGAGAGTGTGGTGGTGGCAGATTCAATCAAGGCATTCAAAAGAGAATTGGATTGGTATCTGAAAGGGAAGACTGTGCGAGGTTACTGGGAGAAGACAGGGGAGCGGCACTAAGTGAATTGCTCCTATAGAGAGCCGACACAGACCTGATGGGCCGAATGGCCTCCTGTGCTGTAACAATTCTGTTTCAATAGAGTAAATAAAGGGAAACTCTTTTAGTGGCAGAAGGGTTAGTAACCAGGTTAAATTCTTGAAAAGGAAAAATTTACAGGGCTACGGGGAAGAGCAGCGGAATGGGTTTAATTGCAGATCTCAAAGAGCTGGCATGTGTATGATGGGCTGAATGGCCTCCTCCTGTGTTGTATCATTCAATAATTCTATGAACATATGACAGCTTTTCCAGCTCAGGCAAGCCAAGAACCTTGTGATCAAAACCTTTACCTACCCCAAAAGAATAAAACTTGCATTTTTCAGATCTACTGGGGGAATGCTATTAATCTCTAAGAGTAATCTAACGTGGTTGGTTGTAATAATTTCTCCAGTATAATCTGAAAAGGAAATTAGGTGCCTGCAGATGAATATTTGGCATGCTACAGACCAGAAATTAAAAATTTGTTTCTTGAAACAGGTTTCATATCTGCTGCAATAGTTAGGGTCTAACCATATTTATCGTACAGCCTGGTTCACTACAACCACACAACAATGTCATGTCTCTGCGCATTTTAAACCAATTCAACATTCAAGTGTCAGAAATAAATGTACCCATGTGCATTTCAAATAAACATTTTACTTTACTGTGATCAAACATTTGAAAGTACTTATACTGTTGTTCTTGTATTTATACAGATGATTTGGATGTCTTTACAATAGAAATGATATTAACGTTTTGTGATAATATTAAATTAGGGCCAAAACACACCAAGGAAAATTTCAGGACTCAGATTAAAGATTGGAGGATGGTGCAACTGAATGTTCAAATATATGGAGTACAGCTTCTGGAAAAAGACAGTGAAATGAATCAGTGTAGTGAAGAAATAGAAGATGCCAAATGCACTACATCTTTTAAAGGTGGGAGAAATAATTTAAAGAGCATAAAAGCGGTGAATAAAATTCTGTGTTTTGCAAACAGGCCTTGAATATAAAAGTAGGAAGGTGATGGTGAATTTGTACAAGAAATTGGTTAAGATGCAGCTGCAGTAATGTGTACAGTTCTTGAATATTGCTGAAAAAAGAGACATGCTATGCACCATGGAACATTCTCCATGGCAACGCCTCCACCACTCAGAGTTCACTTGCCAACCAATCAGCACTCTCTTTTCATGCATTATAAATTGTTGTTCCCCCACTACAGTTGGTAATTTCTTGCACTCTGATGGGTGCAAGACGAAAAGATTTGATAGCATGTCTCTTTTTTTCAGCGTACTCAAATTCTGTACTATGAAATGACTAGGTGTACGGTCCTGGTGCCCCATTATAGGGAAGATGTTAGTCATGGAAAGAAATAGGGAATTCTATAATTATAAAGAATAACTCAAAAAATTAGGACTTTTTCATTAGAGTGCAGAAGGTTAAGGGGATATGAATTCTGGAAGGTTTTAAGAGGATGAGTACTGAACGATTATAATATTTTCACAGAGAGGGTTATTAGAACAGGGAATGTCTTATCACAGGGGCTACTGAAGAAGAGACTGATATCATTCAAAAGGGGAATTTAAAAGGAATTTCGAAAAATAGATACAGGGAAATGGTTGAACATTGATAGCTTAGGTTAAAGAGCTTATTGTAAAAGTAATGGTGAGGCTAATGGCATCACCGTTATTTAAATGTAAATGGTACAGCACTTTCTGGCAAAGGGAAGATGCATGATTGATTGCAAATATCCAAAGGTTGCTGTCCAAGTACCACCGCTCCACCAGTAACTTTGTGGAAATGATATCTCACTGTCTGCCTCAGTAATGACTTGCACTGAACAGTGTGTATTTCCAGCACTAACGTCGGTAAACACGGACTAAACTTGTCACAGCTTTTTAAGGATTGTCCAGTTCACCTAAATTCCCCTTTTTAATGGGGTGATAAGTCTTAATTACTACCAAACAACCCCTCTGGCACTGAAAATTAACTTTTACAAGTGTGGAATCTCATATATTAAATTTATTTTTTCTTTTTTTCTCTTTCTCTCTTAATTCAGTCTTTCTTATCTCTCTCTTTGTTTTCTCCACCTGCTTTGACATTGAATTCACGATTCTAACTTCCACGTTCTAGTTCAGACACTGTCCTTCCTGTTCATTAACTTCAGTCTGATTGGTTATACATATATCAATTGCTTGTCCTGACCCTTCAGGCCCCAGATGCTCTGTAGAAGGTGCTGCACCATTTCCTTCTCCCACTTGCAGCAACTTGCCATGCGATAAAATGGGCAAGGGCTGCCCTTTGTCCACAGTTTACAGGAAATTCTGGCCCACAAAAGCCGTGCTATCATTTCAATAATTCAATGCAAAGTCCTTCTACATTTAACCACAACTGTGATCATAATACAACATTGAATTTGATGTTTGTTAATTTATGATTAATCAGGTTTATATCAAAGGAAAATTTGATGGCTCACACTGCTGTCATGCTCACACAAGACTCATGTTAGGCCCAAAGTGGGTCTGCACTGAGCCCAAACTGGGCTCACACTGGGGACATATTGGGCTCACACTGGACCATCAGTGGTTTACTGGACCCCCAAGGCCCTCACTAGATGCAGAAAATACACAAACAAGGTCCACACTAGACTCACACTGGTCCACATAACATGGGCCCACACTATGCTGGGCTCCACCAGGTCCACACTGGGCTAACATGGGGTCAATGGGTTTCCCTGCAGTGGTACAGGTGTAGGTTGGAATTTGCCAAGTTGTTGGTATTTGGCTTGTACTTTGTATATTAATTGATAAAGTGAAAGTAAATTGAATAATGGAATCAATACAAGCTGAGAACATTTCTGCCACCCTTTAGTAAGGGGGAGTTTTAAAACTTTATTTCTCTATAAGTGAGGTTATTTATTTTGATGATCATTATATGTATATATAGTACCTGTGTGTCATCCAAAATGATAAGGTGAAGGTGAAGGGAAGGCCTGAGTGGGCTGTCAATGCCACAGATTCCGTTTTCATTCTTAAGACAGATGATATATTTAATGATATACAGTGATTTTCATTAATTGTCTTTGCTTTTAAACTGGGGAAGTTTTCAGCCCCTTCAGTCTGTGTCAGCTCTTTGCCATAGCAGCTCCAAACAAACCCATTGCCCCGAATCTTCCTCTATTTATATCTTTAGTTAAGGGATCATTCAGGCCTTAAGATACGCCTCGGTCTCTGCCAATCAAATTCCGTAGCAAAACCTTGTTAACTTTTTTCTTCACTTCACCTGGAGTAATGAAGGAGACAGAGAGGGAATAATAAATATGTGGGGTTCCCCCCACAGATCTGTACTGGGACCCCAGCTTTTCACCAAATTTTTCAATGACTTAGTTGAAGGAATAGAGGGCTGTGTACCCAAGTTTTCTGACAGGAGGGATAATAAATTGTGTATATGGGAGGAGGGAGTTTCATTGAGATATTACTAGATGAAGTGAGTGGGCCAAACTGTGGCGGATGGAGTTCAGTTGTGGGAAGGTGGGAGATCATCTACTCTGGACTGAAAAAAGAGAGATCAGAATATTTTCCATGTGGTGAGCAAAAGCATCTGTGGAAGAGCAGGGAGATTCATGGGGTCCAAGAACAGAAACCATGACAACCAGTGGATAAGTTAAAAGCCTATTGGAACGTTAGCCTTTATCTCAAGAGAACAGAGCTACAAAGGGGTTCAAGTTATACAGAGCTCTGGTTCAACCCTATCTGGATTACCGCATACATTTCTGGGCACTAGACCTAAAGAAGGATATATTGACCTTGGAGGAGATGTAGCAAAGACTCTGTAGAATAAACTGGGATAAAAGGTTTAGTTACAAGGACAGGTTGCACATACTAAGGTGGTATTGTCTTGCGTATAGAAGATTAAGAGCTAATTTTTTTTTAATGTGATACTGAACTAGTTTAGAACCCTTAGGGGAAAGAAGCTGACTTGCCAAAATAAAAATAGCCATGGATGACTAAGGAGATAAAGAAAAAAAATACAAAAATGCAGGAACCAGCACAGATTGTGGCAATTGGGAGAAGTATGAAGAACAACAAAAGGTGACAGAACAGATAAGGAAGCATCAGAAGAAATTTGCAAGCGATATCAAAATCAATTTTAAAAAATTACAATTACCTGCAGGAAAGAGTGGTCAGCTCTTGAAAAGTGATAACGGTGATAATGTAAATGAAAATAAGGAAACGGTGGACATATTGAATAGTTACTTTGAGCTGAATTTAGTGGAACTCGTTGGAGCGGGTGTGATGGCAGGAAGTGGGGGTTGAGAGAATTAAACAGGGGAACCCACCCAGAAGGAAAAAACAGTAAAAACTGGGAAATAAGAATACTGGTCTGAGCTGGTCTTGTATATCTTAAAATGGAACACCAGTAAAAACTGGGGAATAAGAATACTGGTCTGAGCTGGTCTTGTATATCTTAAAATGGGACACCAGTTAAAACTGGGAAATAAGAATAATGGTCGGAACTGTTTTTTTCCTTCTGGGCACGTCGGGACATGGGAAGGGCCAGAAGCCTGGTGATGGCGGGGTGTCAATTAGGCTCATAAATGGATCACATAAAGGCAATTATCCCCGAGCCCACAGAACTGTAGAGGTGGCTCAGGGATTTATTGGGATTTGCACAGGTCTCCTGTGACTCCCGAAGTGTGCCCTGTAAACCCCATTGGGGTTGAGTGCCCTTAAATTGCAGCGAGTCTCCTGCACCGAAACAACGTGGACTTCCCAATGGTTCTCCAACCGTGGGTGCCTATGTCACTGGAACCAAATTCCATCCTCTGTTTCAGTATTTATAGTAGAGGACGAGGATATCATGTTGAAAACTCCAAGTAAACTAACATTGAATCAAGGACAGATACTCGTCAAAATTAGTGTAAGCAAAATGGCGCTTAAGAGTGACAGGCCCAGAACCAGAAGGTCTCCATCTCAGGGTTTTAATGAAAGTAGGTGAGGGCATTGCAAATGTCCTGCCTATAGCCTCTTTCAGCAACCCTTCCTTTAGTTTGGAAAATTGTGTATGTCACTAAGCTATTTAACGAAGATGAGAGAGAGAGAGAAAAAAAAACAGGGAATTATAGAGCAGCTAACTAGAGATCTGCTGGCAGGAAATTACTGAAAGTTATAATTAAGGATAAAATGACTGGACACCTTAAATTTTCAGTTCAGCAGAGAGAGCTGGCTTCGATTTATATGGCTCAGGTCAAACCTGACAAGCTGATTGAATTTTGTGAAGAGGTGACTAAAGTGTTTGACACGGGAGTGTCAATGATGTTATTTATAAGAACTTCGAGAAGGTATTTGATAAAGTCCCTCATAAGAGTCTATTAACTAAAGTTGAAGTCCATGGAAAAAAAGGCAAATTATTGACCTAGTCAGGAAGTTAGCTGAATGGCAGGAGGCAGAGAAACTGGTTAATAGGTAGATGCTCTAATTGACTGGATGTGACTCATTGCTTCCCACAGGATCTGCTTTGGGACCTCAACCGTTCATTGTATTTATTATGGATGTAGATTTTGGGATAGAAAGACACATATCCAAATTTGTCAACAGCATAAAGAAAGTAATGTAGATGGAAGCATAAAATTACAAAGAGTTTTAATGTTTTAAGTGAATGGGCAAAACTGTGGCAAATGGATCTCAGTGTAGGCAAATGTGAGGCCTTCCACTTTGGACCTAAAAATTACTAGAAACCCGACCAGAAAGGCTCAAAACAGTCGAGGTTCAAAGAGATTTGGGGATCCAACTACACAGATCGTTAAAATGTATCTAGAGGGCTAGAATATAATGGGATATGAGTTATGCAATAGCTTTACAAAACCTTGGTTAGGTCAAACCTGCAGTCCCATCAGCAGTTCTGGGCACCACATCTTGGAAAGGATACATTGGCCTTGGATGCAGTGCAGCTAGGATATCAGAATGATACCTGGACTCCAAGAGTTAAGAGGAGAGATTACACAAACTATGGTTGTATTTTCCTGTGCTTAGGTTAAGCGATGAGTTGATGGAAGTTGTCAGAACAGGTTGTGCTGACGAGTGTTTTAGTAATAAGGAGGCTATTTCTAGTGGGGTTGTGCAGAACTCAGTACTGGATCCCTTGCTTTTGTGGCATAGCTCAACAATTTAGACTTAAACGTAGGGGACATGATTAAGAAGTTGGCACATGATACAAAAATTGGCCGTGCGTCTGAGAGCGAAGGAAGCTGGAGGCTGCAGGAAGATATCAGTGGACTGGTCAAGTGGGCAGAAAAGTGGCAAATGGATTCAACCCAGAGAAGTGTGAGGTAATTCATTTGGGGAGGGCAAACAAGGGAGGATTTTCTGAGAACAGTAGAGGAGCGGAAAGACCTCAGAGCGCACTTCCACAGATCCCTGAAAGTAGCAGTACAAGTAGGTAAGATAAGAAGGCATAAGGGATTCTCTCCTTTATCAGTCGAGGCATAGAATATAAAAGCAGGAGATTTATGGTGGAAATACACAAAACACTAATAGCGTACAGTTCTGGTCACCACATTACAGGAAGGATGTGATTGCACTAGAGGGTATGCAGGAGATTTACGAGGATGTTGCAAGGAATGGCAAATTTGAGGAGAAATTGGACAAGCTGGGACTGCTTTCTGTGGAACAGAGGAGGCTGAAGGGAG
Source organism: Carcharodon carcharias (assembly GCF_017639515.1). Classification (NCBI taxonomy): domain Eukaryota; kingdom Metazoa; phylum Chordata; class Chondrichthyes; order Lamniformes; family Lamnidae; genus Carcharodon; species Carcharodon carcharias. The sequence continues at coordinate 7,855,578 of NC_054500.1, forward strand.
ATTTAATTGAGGTGTATAAAATTATGAGAGGCCTAGATAGAGTGAATAGGAAGGACCTATTTCTCTTAGCAGAGAGATCAATAACTTAGGGGGTGTAGAATTAAAGTGGTTAGTTGAAAGGGGGCAGGGGAGTTGAGAATTGTTTTCAATCAGAGGGTGGTGGGGATCTGAAAGGGTGGTAGAGGCAGAAACCATCATCACATTTAAGAAACACTTGGATATGCACTTGAAGTGTTGAAACCTATAGTGCTGTATATTACTATAATTTTGTAATTAGGGGAACTGATGGGGATAGGATAGTTAGAGAGAAACTATTTCCGCTGGCTGCAGGATCTAGGACTGAAGGTCCTAGAAGGACATGGTCTAAACATTTAAGCTAGACCTTTCAGGACTGAAGTTAGAAACACTTCTACACATACGGGGCTGGATTCTACAGCCCCTGCCGGGTGCTTTATCGGTGGGGGGGCATGTAAAATAGGTCTGGTGTGTAGCCCAACTCCTTCTCTCCAACCCCTGACCTGGTCCCCATAATCTGGGTGGGTGGGTGTGGGGGTGGTAAGGTGCCCAATAGCCCGTCTATCCTTAGGCCTCTTTAGGCCCTTAAGTGGCCATTTAAGGATCACTTAAGGACCTCAATCCGCTTCCCACTGCCATGAAATGCTGGACAGTGGAATGTGGGCAAGTGTGGGGAGGCTGTTTCTTCACCAAAGGTGGTGAAAGGGCAGGAAGGAAAGGGTACATACTTTCAGGGCTGGGGGCGGGGGGCACCATGTGTGCATTGGGGAACCCCCCCCACCAAGATTGTAACTCCTGCTTTGTACCTCTCCACCTGGCATCCAAAACCCACGCCCTGATCCCTCCCCCTCACTCCCACCGCCTCCCTTTGGGTGCCTGATCCCACCCCAATCAAAATGCCCAGGAGTTACCTTGTGTCCGGTTGCCAACGATTTGCTTCGTTTGAGTGGCTTGCAGTCCCAGCAGTGCCCACTGCTGACTCCTGGAGCTGCTGGGACCGCAAGAGCTGCGGCAATCGGATTGGCCAGCAGCTCTCGAGGGCGGGACTTGCTTTAACCCAGGAAAGGAAGTACCAGTCTCTGTTTGTTGGGGCCGCGCACAGTGTAACATCACTGCAGGGCAGCCCTTTTTTTACAGTCCGTTTGTGACCGACTTTTATAACGTGGAGGTGAGCAATACGCATTTGACGTTACTCCTCCCTGTAAAATTCAGCCCATAGGGTGGTAGAGATTTGGAACTCTCTTCTGTAAATAGCAATTGATGTGAAATAAATTGTTAATTTTAAATCTGAGATTGCTGAGAAACAAAGTTATTAAGGGATAGGGGGCGAAGGTGAGTACATGGTATTGGGTTGAGATTAGCTCAGCTCTCATTGAATGGCAGATCAGGTTCAAAGAGCTAAATGGCCTACTCCTGTTCCTAGGGGTAATTTAGTTGAGTTGATTAAGATAAGCAACTGGTTAGTAGAGAAGATAGAGAAACTATTTCTGAGGGTATTATATTTACAGGCCCTGAACCTTCCCCCCCCTTTTCAACACCAGTCTCTCCCTGCTCCAGACTCTATGTCCCACTGTACTTTCCTCCCTCTCCCCAACATCAGCCTCCCTCTGTGTCCACCTCTATCCCTCAGCAATAGCTTCCCTCCCCCAGACTCAGTCTCTCACTACAGCTTCCTCGCTCTCCCCAGCATCGTTTTGATTCCTGTTCTGAATTTTTCAAATGGCGTTTACTTATGATCCTATTCTGTCTCATACTATTTATAAAAAAATCATTTTTATATGTGGGAAACACTGGCAAGACAAGCATTTACTGCACATCCCTCTAAGTCTTTGTGGTGGCGAGGCCATCATCAACCGTGTGGTGAAGGTGCAGCTCGGTAAGGAGTTCCAGGATTTTGACCCAGTGACAATGAAGGAGTGGTGATGTCTGTACAAGTTGGGATGGTTTGCATCTTGGAGTTGATGGTATTTCCACACATCTGCTTCTCTCAAAACAGTCATTTTCCCTGTCTATTTCCACCCACCAACATGCAAGTCTCCCCAGTTTCATAATTTCACATGGAACTCTCCAGTTTATGTTTTTGTTTTCTAACTTTTCCAACTTACAGATGTTCAATTCTATTGATGCCTCAATCCATAAAGTGCATAATTTACTGAGACCACATTGTGTCTGGTGGATGCTTATGAAACCCTTGAGTATATTTCTTCTTTTCTTATTACCACAGAACTGTATAATATTCAGTTACAAAATGCAGCCAGTGAAAGGAGAGTCTTTGGTCTCTATGGACCTGGAATTGTAATTCTGGTGCCATCCAGGAACGATATGAAGGCAATGGAGAGAACAAGGAGGAATTTCTTCACCCTCTCTCTCTCTCTGCCTCTCTGTCTGTCTGTCTCTCTCTCTCTCTGTCTGTCTGTCTCTGTCTGTCCGTCTCTCTGACTGTCTCTCTCTCTCTCTCTCTCTCTCGCTGTATCTCTCTCTCGCTGTCTCTCCCTCTCTCTCTCTCTCTGGTGGTGGGGAATCTTTGGAATTCTCTACCCCGGACAGTTGTGAAAGCTCAATTGTTGAGCATGTTCAAGACAGAAATCGATAGATTTCTGGAAACTAATGATACCAAGGGATATGGGTTTAGTACAGGAGAGTGGCGTTGAGGTAGATGATCAGCCATGATCTAATTAAATGGCGAAACAGACTGAATGGGCCGAATGACCTACTCCTGCTCCTATGTTCCTAGTGCAGAAAAGATTCACAAAAATGGTTACAGAGATGAGGAGCTTCAGTTACAAAGATAGGTTGAAGAAGTTGTGACTGTTTTCCATTGTGAGGAGACGGTTGAGAGGAGATTTGATAGAGGTATTCAAAATCATGAGGGGGCTGGACAGGGTAAATAGGGAGAAGCTGTTCCCGCTCGTAAAAGGATCAAGAACGAGAGGACACAGATTCAAAGTGATTTGCAAAAGAAGCAAATGTGACCTGAGAAAAAACTTTGATGCAGCGAGTGGTTAGGGTATGGGATGCTCTGCCTGCTGGAGACAGGTTGAATTGAGGCATTTGAAAGGGAATTAGACTATTATCTGAAAAGGAGGAATGTGCAGGATTACGGGGAGAAGGCGGGAGAATGGCACTAAGTGATTTGCTCATTCCGAGAGCCGGTGTTGACACAATGGACCGAATGGCCTCCTGTGTTGTAACAATTCTGTGATTTTGAAAACAATTGAATCTGAACACCTATCAGTAAACTGCAGTCATACTATGTGTCTTGCGTCAGGGTGACACATGCTGAAAGCAAGTTGGAAACTTGTCTGCTGCAGCCAATAACATACAACTACAACTTGCATTCATATAGCACCTTTAACATAATAAAATGTTCCAAGGCGCCTAACAAAAGTGATGTCAGTAAAAGTGTAACATTGATCCATGGAAGGATATCACAGGGCAGGTGACTAAAAGCTTAATCAAGGAGGTAGGTTTAAGGAGCATCTTAAAGGAGGAGAGGTACATAGCAAGGTGGAGAGGTGTTGGGAGGGAATCCCACAGCTTCGGGCCCAGGCAGCTGAAGGCACAGCCGCCAGTGGTGAAGTAATTAAAATCAGGGATGAGCAAAAAATCAGAATTAGAGGAAAACATATACTCCAGAGGATTGTAGGGTTGAAAGAGGTTGCTGAGACAGGGAGGGGCTAAATAATAGAGGGATTTGAAAACAAGGTTGAGGATTTTAAAACCAAGGTGTCACTGGATCAGGAGCCAATGTAGGTCAGCAAGCACGGGGGGTGATGGTGAATAAGACTTAGTGTGAGTTGAGGTATGGGAGCAGAGTTTTGGATGAGCTTCAAGTTTATGTAAGGTGGAAGAAGGGATGCCAGCCAGGAGATGATTGGAATCGCCAAATACATCCCATCCCATCCCATCTCATCCCATCCCACCCCATCTCATCTCATCCCATCCTACCCCATCCTATCTCATCCCGTCTTATCCAATACCATCCCATTCCTTACCATAAGCAAAGGGTTCATGAGACACACCAGACTGCTCCAAAACGATCAAACTATGAAAGTTGGAGGATTGCGCAATAAGGAAGTGAGTTTGGACAGGTTTCAGTGTGTACACCTTAGTGTATATGGGCAATACCCTGAGGTGTTGCTTGATTACACTGTCTCAATACCTACAACACTATAACTGCAGCTCGAATGAGAAACTATCTTTGGGGGGTCTTTCCTGTTCTGCTGTATCACACTGATATTCACACTCCAGTGCCTCAAGTGACCCAACTCTCGGGAATTATGCTTCAACGATCCTGCCTTGACATGTCACTAGTACCAGGCAGCTTGCTAATGTCCAATGGAACATGCTTGTATAAATTGGGAGTGCTATAAATAATTCCAGTCCAGAAGCCTGCTGTGCTTTATTTTTGCTGCAAACATCAGCAGCAAGCTTAGTAGCTTGAAAATCATGGTGTGATAATTCATAAGTTGCATGAGAATCACTTGCAATCTCAGACTGTATATTATAAATCTATGCATGTTTACTACCCAATGAAACTCAATGTAAATGACCTATTGGGTTTGGGATGTAAGAAATTGTATATTTTGAAGGGAACAAAATGTAGAATTATATAGAGAATGAATAATAAGCAGAACTCTGAACTCCCTGCTTCTGTACAGTATTCGTAGCAGAATTCATTGCAAAATGTCAAACCGCAAAGATATATATTAATAAAACTTTTGAAAGATTAATTTTGGTTATAATTTATTACCATTGTTTACAAGATGTGATGTTTGAAGGGTGTTTGTAATGTGCTTGTGTGACTTTTGGTGATAAGTTGTTATTGTTTTTTTCTATTTAAATATGGATTGACAGGCAAAATTCCTTATGCAATAAATCACAATTATAGCTCCTTCTAATAAAAAACACCCACAAAATTTGATCTGCACTCGCTGGTATGCATGTTTATTTAATATTCAAAGAGATTAAAAGAATTATAGCTTCAGCCCTCGTGATTCACATACATCATGTGTGGACTAAGTTATGGGCAGGGCCCCCCCATTCCTGTTTCTGGTAGTTTTCACCGGTGTGGGATAAGGGTGTGGATAGCAAGCACTCCCACCCTTGCCAGCTCCTTTTCGGGGTGGGATATTGCAAAACCACAGCCCCCTCCCCACCCCCCAACAATTTCGATGGACTCCCAACTGCTCTTTTATTAGACATGGTTGACGGCTTCTCAGGGGAGTCATGAACCACAGGTGAACCAAAATCTTGAGCTGGCAACCAAAAAAACTGGCATTCAACATTCCCATTTGAATACATTGTCTTGCTTACCTTTCCATAAAGTTGTAAGTCAATCACAGCCATTCATGTTCAAAAAGCTTTTATCTATGCCCGACCTCTTAATTTTCTGTAAATAAACACGCAGGTATTGAAAAACCACATCAAAGAAAGATCAGATTATTACAAGATCGTAGAGATGTCAATCAAACAAAACTTGCACTCCCCTACAGCTGTGTAACCATTGCCTTCTGAGATAAGTGGATTAGTCATTCTTGGAGCTCAGACAAGCATTCATTTTTTCTGCCCTCCCTTACAAGGCCATTGAGATGAAGGTGGGGGTGGGGGGAGATTTGAATTAGAAGATCCTATGTCCCCAACCTCCAATACCCAGAGGGTATTGACTGTTAAGCCTGCTGAAGCAAGTTGGGAGATGAGGTACCCAAAGAGGGGAGCGAGGCATTTTTTCTGACAGCTAGAAAGGCACCAAAGAGACCAGCTCTGATCTTTCAGGGGATTTGGTAAGCCTACCTGACCAGTTTTCTGAACGATCTTCCAACCTTCCAGAATGGAGGGGGGGGGGGGGGTGTATTCCTTGCTATTTTAATTGAATTGGGATAGTCGGCCCCTCTGGGGCCAGTAGTGGAGGTTCCTAGGGGGGCAGTTGAAATGCCTGTTCAATTTTTTGCCATCACCTGCTGCGATCACTGGAGTCCACCCATCCTGCAAAATATATCTTCTCAGAAGCACATTTAATTGAGTAGTTGCTGCTTAACTTTCCTTGTATGACCTCACAAACCTACTGGTAATGCCAAGGTGTGTGCCCAGGTGATGCACTTTCTGCAAAGTGAAACTTACATTTTGCACTTCATTTCCAGAAGGCATTTGATAAGGTGCCATATCAAAGGTTACTATGCAAAATGAGAGCTTGTGGTGTAGGGGTAACGTTAGCATGGATAAAGGATTGGTTAGCTAACAGCAAACAGAGAGTAGGCATAAATGGGTCATTCTTGGGCTAGCAGGATGTAACAAGTGGAGTGCTGCAGGGATCAGTGCTGGGGCCTCAACTGTTTACAATTTATGTCAATGACTTGGATGAAGGGGCCAAAAGTATGGTAGCTAAATTTGCCAACGATAAGTAGGAAAGTAAGTTGTCATGTGGAAGTAAAGAGTCTACAAATAGATATGGATGGGTTAATTGACTGAGCATAAATTTGGCAGTTGGAGTATATTATGGGAAAATAAGAACCTGCCCACTTTGGCAGGAAGAATAGAAAAGCAGCATACTATCTAAATGGAGGAAGATTGCAGAACTTGGTGGAATAGGGGGATCTGGGTGTCCTGATGCACGAATCACAAAAGGTTAGTATGCAGGTGCAGCAAGTGATTATAGGGATGTGTTGCTGCAGTTGTACAGGACATTGGTGAGGTCACATCTGGAGTATGGTGTGTAGTTTTGGTCTCTTTCTTTAAGAAATGACAATTGCATTAGAAGGAGTTCAGAGAAGGTTCACTTGACTCATTGCTGGAATGAAACGGTTTTCTTATGAAGAAAGTTTGGACAGGTTGGACCTATACCCATTGGAGCTTAAAAGAATGAGAGATGATCTTATTGAAACATATAAGATCCTGAGGGGACTTGAAAGGGTGAATACTGAAAGGATGTTTCCCCTTGTGGGAAAGGCCAGAGCTAGGGGATAGGCTTTAAAAATAAGGGGTCTCCCATTCAAGACGGAGACGAACATTTTTTTTCTCTCTCAGAGGGTGGTGAATCTGTGGATCCCTCTTCCCCAGAGAGTGGTAGAGGAAGGGTCATTGAACATTTTTAAGGCAGAGATAGATAGATTCTTGACTAACAAGGGAATCAAAGGGTATGGGGGGATAGGCGGAATGTGGATTTGAGGCTGCAAGCGGGTCAGTCATGATCTTACTGAATGCTGGAGCAGGCTTAAGGGGCTAAATGGCCTACTCCTACTACTAATTAATATATTCATTTTATATAAGACTAAAGCACATCCTGAAGATGTGGAAGCTAGTTTGCATGCATTGAGTTCTCATGAACAATGAATAAAACAAAGATTTATTAATTTTGGACAGGATGCCAGGAAAAATCCCTATTTTTTAAATAGTGCCTTGGGATTTTTGACAGCCACCTGAGCAGGCAGCAGGGGCCTCAATTTAATGGTTCATCCGGAAGACAGCACCTCAAACAGTGCAGCACTCCCTGTGCTCTGGCAGTCAAGCTACCTAACATGCTAAAGTCTTGAGTTGCAAAATTCATTTATGTAGCACCTATATTTTCGGCACAACAGGAGGCATTTCATATCCAAAATGGTATCTGTGCCAATCACACACATTTCTGATGCTAACTGTGCCAAGGCACCATTTTGGTGAGGTTGTTAGTGCAAACATTGGCAGCACACACCAGGAGTCGGCAGTGTAGAGAGATTGTCATATCAGTCAGCATGTGACGCTGGTTTGACTCTAGTGGTGCCATTTTTTTAAACCTCAACTCTCCAGCAATGTCCTCTCTAAATCTCACAGAGCTGAACATGCATTCAGCAGCAGGAAAGAACCCCCTCACATTCCAGCCATCACCAACCCACTTCCACACCATCACTATTTAAAGGAACAAATCAACCATTTTCAGGTTAATTGCTAATTGTTGTTTTCTACTGGCTGTCATTGAGTTAATAAGTGTCTGGAGCTTTGTATTGCTACTTAAAGTTGGTGAAGTCTACAGGGAATGGTGTGGCACTTGGTGACATCCTTGGTTCTGAATTCATGGGTTTTGCTCACATTATTTGCTTCCAGTCATGGGTACTGTAGTGTCTATTGCCACTAGGCTGCAGCATAACAGGAAGAATAAACAGAGGCAGCACAGAGAAGGTCAAGCTGCTCAAAGAGGAGGAGGAGGACAAGAACTCCTAGCAGGAGTCTGTAGCCAAACATGATCTTCGGGAAGCAATTCTCCCACCTCAATCTCAATAAGGAACAATGTGTGCATTGCCTCCACTTTACTAAGCCGGTGATCACTGAAATCTGTCACCTGTTGTAGGCAGACCTGTAATCTCAGAGCAGAGTGGGGATGGCATTGCCAGTGGCTGTGAAGCTGACCGTGGTTTTAAATTGCTTCGCATTGGGTTCCTCTCAGGCTGGAGCAAGCACCATCTCCAACATCTCCCAGTTCATTGCCGTTGGCCTGCCATGTTTTCTTTGCAATGAGAGGAGGAGGCAAAGGGAGGTGGAGTGAGCATGTGGCTTTGCTAGGATAGCAAGCTTCCTGGGGGCGCAGGGTGCCATTAACTGCTTACACGTTACTTTGTGGATATTCCATGTAAACTCATAGATTTACTGCAAAGGGTTCCATTCGCAATGTCTGCCTGCTGTGTGACCATACACAGCACTTCATGCAGGTCAATGTCTACTATCCTGACAACAGTCATGATGCTTTTATGATGCACCAGTCCACTATATCGTCAGCATGTCAGCTGCCATGAGAGATCAGAAGGTGGTTACTGGGCAACAAAGCCTATCAGCTAAAATAAAACAAAGTGTTGGAAAAACATAGGAGCTCTGGCAGCATCTGTGGAGAGAGAAACAGAGTTTACGTTTAGAGTCCAGTATGACTCTTCTTTGGAACTGAAGAGAGGCAGAAATGTGATGGGTTTCATGCTGTTGAGAAAGATTTGGGGGGTGGGGTGGTAGCTGGGTGCAGGTAGAGCAAAAAAGGGAGGTCAGGGATAGGTTAGAGGGCAGGAGAGATTAAATGACAAAGATGTCATAGAAAAAAAGTCAAAGATAAAGGAACAAATCACTGGTCCAGAGTAGGTGTTAATAGCAGAAAAAAGGTCAGTGCTTTCTGAAAACCAAACATGAAAGTAAGATACGGACTGGCACTAAGGGAGAGAAAATACAAAATGGAGGACAGAGTTTGTGGTCTGGAGTTGTTGAACTCAATGTTAAGTCCAGAAATCTGTCAAGTGCCCAATCGGAAGATGAGGTGCTGTTTCTCCAGCACTGGGCTTCACATTGAGCAGGCCGAGGACAGAAATGTGAGCATGAGAGCACGATGGTGAATTGAAATGGCAAGCGACAGGAAGGTCGGGGTCATGCTTGCAACTGAATGGAGGTGTTCCACATAGCAGTCACCCAGTCTGCATTTAGTCTACCCAATGTAGAGGAGACTGTATTGTGAGCAGTGTGTACAGTAGACAAAATTGAAAGAAGTACAAGTCAATCACTGCTTCACCTGGAAGGAGTGTTTGGGGCCTTGGACAGTGAGGAGGGCGGAGGTAAAGGGGCAGGTGTTACACCTGCTGTGATTGCACGGGAAGGTGCCATGAGAAGGGGATAAGGTGTTGAAGGTGATAGTGGAGTGGACCAGGGTGTCGCTGAAGGAATGGTCCACTTGGAATGTTGACAGGGGATGGGAGGGGAAGATGTGTTTGGTAGTAGAATCATGCTGGAGTTGGCAGAAATGGCAGCGGATAATCCTTTGAATGTAGAGGCTGGTGGGGTGCAAAGTGAGGACAAGAGGAATCATATCATGGTTCTAGGAGAGAAGGAAAGGGGTGAGGGCATAAGTGTGGGAGATGGGTTGGACATGACCAAGGGCCCTGACAGGCATGATCAGGGGGGGAATCCTCGGTTGAAGGAAAAGGATGACATTTCAGGAGCACTGGTATGAAAGGTTGCTTCATCGAAATGAATGCGACAGAGTTGGAGAAACTGGGAGAATGGAATGGAGTTCTTATAGGAAGCAGGGTGTGAGGAAATGTACTCGAGGTAGCTGTGGGAGCTGTTGGGCTTGTAATGAATATTGGTATACAGCTTATTCCCCAGAAATAGAGACAGAGAAGTCAAGGAAGGGATGAGAAGTTGCAGAGGTCGACGATGTGAAGGCGAAAGAAGGGTGGAAATTGGAAGCAAAAGCCTATTTGCTACCCGGCTCATCACTCTTGGACAACAGGCAGACAATGAGAGCCATGGTGCCACATGAAATATTGTCGAGCAGATGTCATGTTAATTTAATAATTCTCATAATATTATTGATTTATTGTAAAGGTAGGTTAATAGTGGAATTTGGATAGCTTGTGTGTGTGTGTGTGTGTGTGTGGGATTTAATTGAATTGGAGACAGCTGGTCTGGAGGCTTTTGAATCATCAACAAGAAGCTAGGTTTGAAATGCTAAATATGTAAACATGGCTGAAGTTTTAGAATGTGAGGTGTAAGGAAAATTTGCACTTGTAGATAAATTAGGGTAGTTTGAATTTCGAAGCGATGGTAAGATGTTACACCTAGCCAGAAGAAAGTAAGCCAAACAATGTGTTTATTTTTCCCAAAGGTTACTGATAAACTAGTACTATGAAAAGATTTATATTATGAGAAAGATAAAGTTCCAAAGACATGTTGGAATTTGCATTTAAAGGGCAAAACATGTATAAAGGAGAGAAGGCTATGTGTAAGAAGAGAAGGAATTCTAAGGTCTAACACAAGTGTGAAAAGCCCCCAGCATTTGTGCATCAAGTTGCTGTCTACAGGAACCAAACCTGAGAAAACTCAGGGTATCGTGTTGCTTTGCCTGGATCTGTTTAAATCTATTTGTTTTTCTACTGTTGCCTTAACAGAAGTGTAACTGGAAGCCAGATTAATTAGGGGTTTTAGGAGTTACTATAGTAGTAATTTGTATGTGCTTGAAATCCTTTGTTAATAAATGTTTATTAATTTAGTTTTCTAAAACCCTCTGAAATCGTGGTAATCTTATTACTTTTGAATTCAGGGCATGCATCTCAAAATAAAATACAAATTGCAAAACAGTTGTGACCGCGTGATCAAGTTTCAATCGTGGATTTGATCCACTGGGCGCTCATCATCTGCCATGTCATAACACAGACTATTAGGGTGATTAAGAGACCCTTCCACTGCTTGGGTAGCTGTGAAGGAGGCCTGGGGTGCTCTCCAGAGTGTATTTCATGATTCTCAGCCCTGGTATCCACAGCCACGATGACAGCAGTCTGAGCATTCATGGCAGGAAGCTGAGCTTGTATGACTTCAATCTGAGCTTCCAATGCAGCACTCCAACGTTGGGTGACCTTTTCTGGTGCTACAATGGAAGCTGAGACATCAGTGATTAGAAGCTGGGTCATGGTTGGGTACATAAGTGTGGAAATGGAATTGGCCATCAATTCCAGATTGGGGATGAGGAGTTGCAAGCTCTGTGCAAAACCGTGTGCAGGTTTGGTGCTGGAATCCTCCGTGCTCCTTGACAGCGTCTGCCCCAGCTCTTTGGAAGGCCCAGCACCAAGCCTCTCTATGCACATATCCATCAGTCTGATTTTTTATTATTTGTTCACGGGCTGTGGACTTCACTGGAAATGCCAGCATTTGTTGGCCATCCCTAATTGCCCTTGAGAAGGTGGTGGTGAGCTGCCTTCTTGAACCGCTGCAGTCCATGTGGTGTAGGTACATCCACAGTGCTGTTAGCGAGGGTGTTCCAGGATTCCAGCGACAGCGAAGGAACGGCGATATATTTCAAAGTCAGGGTGGTGAGTGACTTGGAGGGGAACTTGCAGGTGATGGTGTTCCCATGTGTCTGTTGCTCTTGTCTTTCTAGGTGGTAGTAGTCACAGGTTTGGAAGGTGCTGTCTAAGGAGCCTTGGTGAGTTGCTGCAGTTCGTCTTGCAGATGGTACACACTGCTGCTACTGTGCGTTGATGGTGGAGGGAGTGAATGTTTTTGGAAAGGGTGCCAATCAAGCGGGCTGCTTTGTCCTGGATGGTGTTGATCTTCTTGAGTGTTGTTGGAGCTGCACTCTTCCAGGCAAGTGGAGAGTATTCCATCACACTCCTGACTTTGTAGATGGTGGACAGACTTTGGGGAGTCAGGAGGTGAGTCACTCACCACAGAATGCCCAGCCTCTGATCTGCTCTTGTAGCCACAATATTTATATGGCTAGTCCAGTTCAGTTTCTGGTCAATTGTAACCCCCAGGATGTCCTCTGGAGCAGAATGAAATAAAGGCATGGAATTACCTGGCAACTGTCATGACCATCAGACATCTCAAAGCATTTTAGTCAAAGTGCTTTTGAAGTCTTTATTGAACTCATGTAACCTCACCATTGGGCAAGCTGGAATCTGCAGTACCTTTACCCCTTGTGTAGTGTCACACAATGTGCAGATGACAGCTCTAAGCTAGCCTATAAAGTCCATGCACTGTCAGTTTTTTGAGCTGGTGGCTGTGGGTGTGACAGCGAGTGACTATTCCTTCTTCATCAGTCTCTTCTTCTTCTGTCTCTTCCCCCACCAACACTCTCTGGTGGTGACAGTCCTTGGGTATCTGAAAGGAGAAAGACACAAGGGTTGGGTTGTGACAAAGGGAGGGGAGTCTAGGACTAGGGGGCACAGAGTAGAAATTAGAGGCAGATCTATCAGCAATGAAATTAAGAGACACTTTTTGAAATAAAGGGTGCTGGCTGGAAGTTTGAAACTCTCTTCCACAGATAGCAAGTAATTTGTTAAATTTAAAACTGAGATTTTTGTTAGCCAAAGGTATTCGGGGTTATGGGGCAAAGATGGGTAGACACAAATCAGAGGTGGCCACAGATCAGCCATAATCTTTTTGAATGGCAGAAGAGTCTCAAGGGGCTGAATGGCCTCCCCCTGTTCCTGTGTTTCTATGAAGTAAATGTGAGGAAGTGATAATTGGAATAGGGTTGGCAAGTGTGTTTAAAGCTATTACTTCACATGGATGGTAAATGGTGACACAAACTGCTTGGGTTGACTGGCAGGAGAAAGGGTTGTTATAATCTTAATGTATTTTGATTCATTTCCATGTAGCTCAATGTGTTTCAATATTGGCCAGAACACAGGATAACTCCCCTGTTCCTCACTGAAATAGTGCCATGGGGTCTTTTACATTCACCCAACAGGGCAGGCAGAGCCTTGGTTTAACATCTCAGCTGAAAGATGGCACCTCTGACAGTGTAGCACTCCTGCAATACTGCACTGGACTGTCAGCGTTGATTGTAATATCGCGGATCCTCTGTCATCGAAGTGGACAGGCTGCAGAACCAGGACTTTTTCAGCGTCTCCGCTGCCCTTAGTCATGCCACCTTGCAGCCTCGTGTTCTGTGAGTAGCTTGGTGACAAGCCCTGATTGGAACCATCCATACTTTCCAGCTGGATTTCTCTGGGCTAGTGAGTGGGACAGAAAGGACTCTGTGACAAAGGTATCGGCAACAACGTTTAACAGACGACAATTTGCTTCACCCCAACAATGGGTGGGCAGCAGCCGAAAACCTGGGAGAAGACACCGGCTCCCCCAGCGACACCCTAAACCCACCTGATACAATCTTTGGCCAGGCCTGTAAAGCAGTGAGTAGCCAATTCACCTAAAACAGGGGGGCGGCTGCTGAAATGTGCAAATCATGGTCCTACATCTATAATAGGTGCCTGTTTGCAATGTGGGCTACAAATACTCTGCCCATTTGTTAAAGGGGTTAAGAAGCTGAAACAGCTTCCGACACTTTCCACGCCCCCTGACCCCTGACATCCTCGCCCCCTCAATGACACCCCCTCCAACCCCTGAAGAAACTGCTGTTGGCCTCTGAGAGGGCAGCTTACAACATTTTTAATTGTTATTTCTGTGCAGCCAAGAGTTCAGCCTGCAGCTGACCTGCTCCAGAACTCCACTGGAATTGTCACCACCCCCCCCCCCACCATCTTAAACCTAACTCGTGCCTCTGCACCGGGAAGATCCAGCCGGGGTGGGGCGTTTGGCACCTGCTGTTCACGTGAAGCGCAAATTGGGAATGTTTCTGGAGCTGCTGATGTCGGCGTTAAGCGGTGAGGAAAGTAGCTTGGCTGTTCTATCCGTGTGCCACACATTTCAGGCAGATGTTGTCAGAATTAGGCCCTCATGTCTGAGACACAGGAACTGACTCGCAACTTCCCCATCACCAGCCTTCTCAGCAGCACAGCTAGGGCCTACACGGGAATCCGTAGCAACTTTCAGCCTAGCCGAACTCGTTCTCACATGGAACACCTTTTCCTTTAACTCCACACCCCACTCACTTCCTCCGAAAAGATGTTGCTATGTGTATCCACGAGTCCTTGCTTTGCCCGGATTTTTGTGGGATATGTGGAATGTTCCTTGTTCCAGTCCTGATCTGGCCCTCTCCTCCACCTCTTTTTCCGTTACATTGATGATTGTATCAATGCCGTTTCCTGCTCTCACCCTGAACTAGAAAATTTGATCAACTTTGCTTCCAATTTCCAGCCTTCTCTCAGTTTCACATGGTCCATCTCTGACTTTTCCCTTCCCTCCTCTGACTTCTCCATCTCCATTTCTATGGATAGGCTGTCAGTTAATATTTATTATAAGCCCACCGACTCCCAAAGCTAAGTCAACTAACAATTGTTTACATCCTGCTTCCTGTAAGGACTCCATTCTATTCTCCCAGTTTCTCCATCTCTGTTGCATCCATTTCAATGAAGTAATCTTTCATACCAGTACCTGATATATCTTCGTTTTTCCTCAACCAAGGATTCCCCACATCATAGTTGACAGGGCCCTTGACTGTGTCCGTGCCATTTCCCACACTTCTCTCACCCCTTCCCCTCTCTCCCAGAACAGCGAAAGGGTTCCCCTTGTCCTCTCAATCCATCCCGCCAGCCTCCGTATTCAATGGATCATCTTCCACCTTTTGTGACATTCCAGTGTCTTTCCCTCTCTTCCCCATTCAGCATTTGATAGGGACCATTCCCTCTGTGACACCTTGGCCCACTCCTCAATTACCCTCAACATCCTGTTCCCTTCCCATGGCATCTATCTATGAGAGCAGAGGAGATGCAACACCCACCCTTTCACCTCATCTCTCCTCAACATCCAAGACCCCAAACACTCCTTCCAAGGGAAATAGCGATATACATGTACTCCTTTTAATTTAGTATACTATATTCGCTGCTCACATTGCAGTCTGCTCTCCGTTGGGAAAACCAACCACAGACTGGGTGACCACTTTGCAGGCACCTCCATTCACTCTGCAAATTGACCCCAAACTTCTGGTCGCCTGTCATTTTCATTCTCCAACTTGCTCTAATGCTGACCTCTCTGTCCTTGGCCTGCGGCAGTGTTCTAATGAAGCTCAACGTAGGCTCAAGGAACAGCACTTCATCTTTTGATTAGGCACTTTACAACCTTTCAGACTCAACATTGAGTTCAACAATTTTAGACCATAATCTGTCTCCATTTTGTTTCCTTAATTTTTGCAGTTTCGATTTACTCGTTTTTGCTCTCACACCTCCTCTAGACACATCTTTCGTTTCTTTACTTGTCCCATTACCACTCCCTTTCGTCTTAACGGTACCAACTTTTTGTTCTTTCTCCCACCCTCCCCTCTTTCACTTGTTTAAAACCTGTCACATTTCTAACTTTTTTTCAGCTCTGATGAAAGATCATCAACTTCAAATGTTAACTCTTGCTTTTCTCTCCACAGATGCTGCCTGACCGACTGAGTATTTGCGGAATTTTCTGTTTTGGTTCAGGTTTCCAGTACCCACAGAATTTTCCTTTTTTATTGGTGTTCAACAATTAACGTATGTCTTTTGTTCTCTAATGCTGGGCGGTATGATAGGCCGCCAGATAATAGGAAAGAGATGGACAAGTAATTAGGCACAATCAAACACAAAAATACTCAACTGGAAAGCAGCAAATATTAATGAGTTAAAAAGAGTGAATTGGAATCAAAGACTCTCAGGTAAAACAGTATGTGACCACTGGGATTCCTTCAAAGAAAAGATAATTTGGGTACAAAGTAAGACACCTTTCCACAAGGTGATGGTCATCCAAACCTAGAGCTCCCTGGATGACTAAAGTTATAGAGTTTCAACTGAAACAGGGCATCAGGAAACTCAGGAGTGTGTAAACAGTGAAGATGGTAGCAGACTTCAAGAGGACACAGCCAGACTGGTGAAACAGACTGGTACATGGCAGACAAAGATTTAATGTAGGGAAGTGTGAAGTGATCCATTTTGAACGGAAGAATGAGGAGAGGCAATACAAACTAAATGGTACGATTATTAAGGGGTACAGTTACAACAAGACCTGGGATTTGTGTGTAGAAATCTTTGAAGGTAGCAGGACAAGTTGATCATCCTGTTAAAAAAAGCTTACTGGATCCTTGGCTACAGAGGCATTTGAGTGCAAAAGCAAGGAACCTATGCTAAACCTTTATAAATCACTGGGTAGCCCTCAGCTGGAGCATTGGGCTGGATTTTCACCATAGAGGCGGGAATCGGGATGATTCCCAAATTGGAAAAATTTGGGAAAGTGCTCAATGCTGGCTGACAGTACATAACTAACCAATTGCCTGGCATAATGCATGACTGACTAAAGTACAAGAAGCCTATGAATGATTTTTTAAAAACACCTTTGGAGTGAACCTTTTGGAGAAAAGGTGCGAAAAAAAACCTTTTCTCAAACTCCTCTCTTTTTCTGCTCCACCTAGCCCTTGAGACCAGATCGACGCGGCTCTTGAAGCCAGCATGAAAAAGCTGGAGTTCAGCTTGGTAAGAAAAATCTACTCGAAAAGTATGTTTTGCCATGCGAAGCAGAGATACGGGGTTGGACTTAGTCCTGAATTGGCAGACAAAGACTACAGGAGGGGAGGCAAAAGTTGAGGTTTGCTTGAGCTTAATGGTTGTCCATTAACTAATGGTCTGCAGGACGAGGTAAAATGGCAGAGGACGTGGTTCCTTTAGATCATGGATGGGGAACCATTTTCTCATCGCAAGCCATTCACGTAGACAAAAATCAGTCGTGGGCCACACACCGTAAAAACTTAATTTAGTTTTCTTAGAGAAATACAGAAATGTTCAGCTCACCCTCTGTTTTAATGCGATGGCTGAATTTGAAAATTATATTGTTAAATATTATTATAGTAATATAGCTGACACTTCTATCCAAAGCAAATTTGTAATGATGATGATAAATGCTATTTTGAAGGGGCGACTGTCATAGCGCTATATTTTTAGAAATCTTGCCCTGGGCCGGATGAAATTGGGCAAAGGGCTGTAGGTTCCCTACTCCTGATAGTTGAGACAAAAGGAAATTGGTATTTTAAACAGATTTTATCCACGCACCAAAACACAACCTGACGACTGGCGACAGGATTACAAATTACCAGGTCTGTTTAACACAGCGAATTATTTACTCATCCCTGTAACTGATTCACCGCCATGCCACATTCAAAGATGGGGCAATTGCTTTTCTACAAACTGAAACAAACTCCCAGCCTCAGGAGCAAAACATTCCTCTCTTCCTGTCCCTTGAAGTCAGATTGTCCACAACCCTTGAAGACAGAGGCCAGCATGAGACTTTTTTTTTGACAAAAGAACATGTTTTGCCATGGGAAGCACGGATATCATACCAAAAAAGCAGCAAAAAACAGATTGTGTGTGGAATCTTGCTGTTGCCAAATTGGCTTCCCCAGCTCAATAATCCTCTGAGACCTCTGCGATCCTCCAATTCTTACCTCTTGGGCATTAGCAATTTTAATCACTGCACCATTGCTGGTCCTCCCGCCCCACACATATTGGGTAGAATTTTGCCCTTGGTGGGCGGGCGGGCCCCACCGGCTCGGCGGCGAGCGGACAGCCGACCCCCGCCGCCGAAACGGGGCCCGCCGCCATTTTGAGTGGGTGGGCCAATTAAGGCCCACCCAGCGGCCTGCCCGACAGGAAGCGTTATGGGGGGGGGGAGGGAATCCCCAGCTGTCAAAGTGCGCATGCGCGCGCAAGAGCACACTGCTCCAAGACTAAGTCCTGTCTCAGGGAGATTAATGACAGTCTCAAAAACTTAAAAAATAGAAAGATAAAAATATTATTAATGTGTTCCCCTCATGTGACAGTATCCTCATGTACATTTTGAACCCTTTCATAATTTTAAATACATCTATCACAACCTAATCCCACTCTGTTTGGCCTTCCCGATACTTGTAACCTCTCTATTCTGGTATCGTCCTGCAGCAAAGAAGATTTATATTTAGTGCCTCTATATCCTCTTAATATAGGGACCAGAACTGCTCAGGTTGAGCGAGGCTGAGTTCTCAGATGTTGTGCGAAGGTTGGCAAAAGTTGATGTTTGCTTAGCTTTAGTCTCAGTAGGGCAGATGATAACATGTCACGAGATACAGCTTCTCTCCACTTTCAGGGCAGAGGAATCCCTATTTAACTGTTTTTTACCCAATCCCAGCATCCAACTCATTGGTGAGAATGGCTTTTAAAGCTTTGGCCTACTTATCACCTTAACACAGCCACTTGGCTACCTCAACGTGCAAAAGCTATTTTACCTCTTTCAAACTGAACCTAGTCCCTGGCCTGTAGAAAAAAAGAGAAAAAACTTATTTCTACTCCTCAAACTCCTTAATGGGGAGAAGGTGGCACTGTGGTAATGTTACTGGACTAGTAATCCAGAGGTAAAAGCAAAATGCTGGAAATCTGAAAGAAAAACAGGAAGTGTTGGAAAAACTCAGCAGGTCTGACAGCAGCTGTGGAGAGAGAAACAGAGTTAATGTTTCGAGTCAGTATGACCCTGAACAAGGCTCTGAAGGATCATATGGACTCGAAATGTCAACTCGGTTTTTCTCTCCACAGATGCTGTCAGACCTGCTGAGATTTTGCAGCATTTTCTGTTTTTCTTCCAGAGGCCCAGGCTAATGCCCTGGGAGCGTGGGTTCAAACCCCACCAAGGCAGCTAGTGGAGTTTAAGTTCAGTTAATAAATCTGGAATTAAAAGCTAGTCTCATAAAGCTATCATCAATTGTTGTAAAAACCCATCTGGTTCACTAATATCTCTGTAGGGAAGAAAATCTGCCACCCTTACCCGGTCTGGCCTACAAGTGACTTGACTCCAGGTCTGTAGCAATGTGTCTGAGTCATAACTGTCCCCTGCAAGCCACTCAGTTCAAGGGCAGTTAGGGATGGGTAACAAATGCTGATCTTGCCAGTGGCGCCCACGTCCCATGAAAGGATGAAAATAAAGCAGTCCTTGAACCCACAGAGAGAGAAACACCAAAAAAATTGAAGTCAAGTTTCATAAAATCCACACGTAAGAGCTTGTTGTGTCGGGAGAAATGAGATCCTGGGCTAGACTTAAGGCTGCATGGGTGTGCAAATAATGCATAAGCACAGGCAGAGTTGACCTTCGACCACAATTGCTGCCCTTTGGCCGAAAATTCTTCAGAACCGAGGATGTGGTTTCTTTCTACAGCTGGGAAAGAAAAACCATGGGTTAACTGAATTTAATCAATTGGACACAATGCTGACATTCAACACTTCCCTATATCAAGGATTGGATTCAAACTCCTGGTTGATTAATAGCCCTCTAGTTCTGTGCAACCTTCAAACCAGTCATTCAACCGCATTCTTACAATAACTCTTCTCTGATATATCTTGCTGGGATTATCCTACCTAGTTGTACTGGTCAGATCTTCTCAAGCAATAACCTTCCTTTCCACTCTCATATCGTCTCCAGAGTGCTTCAAGGATCTATCTTGGCCCCATGCTGTTTCTCATCTACGTGTTGCCCCTTGATAATGCTAGCCAGACATGTGAGTCAGCATCCAATGGCTGGTAACAACAGCTCAACCTCAGCTATCACGTGCTGTCAAACTGCTTGTCCAGCTACCTACATGTTGCCCCCTATTTCAATCAGGAGCTGACTCAGATTCCATATCTTCTCTATCACAAACAGCACCTACTTCAGGCCAGGATCTAATTGAATGGTGGAGCGTACCTGAGGGGTTGAATTGCCTAGGCATGTTCCTCTATTTCCACTTCATCATATCAACAACTTATATTTATAAAGCACCTTTAACATAATCGGGCACTTTGTAGGTGCATTATAAAACAAAGTATGACACTGCACCACATAAAGAGAGATTAGGTCAAATGATCAAAAGTTTGGTCAAAGAAGTAGGTTTTAGGAAGTGTCCCAAAGGAGGAAAGTGAGGCAGAGAGGTGTAGTGAGGGAATTCCAAAGCTTGGGACCCAGGCAACTGAAGGCATGATCACCAATGGTGGAACGATTCTAATTGGGGATGTGCAAGAGGGCAGAATTAGAGGAACACAGTTATCTCAGAGGATTGTGGGGCTGGAGAAGATTACAGAGATAGGGAGGGGCAAGGCCATGAAGGGATTTGAAAACAAGGATGAGAATTTTAAAACAAAGATGTCACTTGACCGGGAGCCAGTGTAGGTCAGTGAGCACGGGGTGATAGGGGAATGGGAATCGCGGCAAGTTAAGACACAGGCAGCAAAGTTTTGGATGACCTCAGGTTTACAGAGATTAGAGAATACAGGAGACCAGCCAGGACTGCATTGGAATAGTCAAGTCTACAGGTAATAAAGGCGTGGATGATGGTGCTGAAACCCTCATGCTTTGTGGCTTTGTCACCTCCAAACTCAATTTCTCCAATAAAAACAAAGTGCTGGAAAAGTTCAGAAGGTCTGGCAGCATCAGTGGAGAGAGAAACAGAGTTAACGTCGAGTCCGATACAAAGTCAAAACGTTAACTCTGTTTCTCTCTCCACAGATGCTGCCTGATCTGCTGAGCTTTTCCAGCACTTCCTGTTTTTATTTCAGATTTCCAGCATCTGCGGTATTTTGCTTTCAATTGCTCTAATGCCCTCCATGCCAGGTTCTCTTCCTCAGTAACCTCCCCTCATCCAAAATTGTGATGCTTGTCTCTTGTGTAGCACAAAATCCCATTCGCTCTCCACCTTAGCCATGCAAGGAGGTAATTTTCACTTCCATTATCTGGGCAGGAATAGTAGCAGAGGAACAGGAGCAGGTCATTCAATGCCTCTAGCCTATCAACTTACTTGATCAGAATAAGTCAAATAAAATTACATTCAGAATTATTTAACAGCTTATAAATTTCTCTTCTTACATATTTTAGTACCTTCAATAGGTTGCGCAGTTTTCAATTAATCAGTCAGGTCCCCACTTCAACTAGAGGCTCGTTTTCGGCATTATTTTGTACTTGCCCAAACAATTTCCACACAATCTTGAGAAAGAATTGGAACTTAACTTGGGAAAATTGGACAAGTCATTAGGTATCCTGCAATATATTTTTCTTTATTCTTTCATGAGATGTGGGCCAGTATTTGTTGCCCATCCCTAATTGCCCTTGAACTGAGTGGCTTGCTAGGCCATTTCAGAGGGCAGTTAAGAGTTAGCCACATTGCTGTGGGTCTGGAGTCACATGTAGATCAGATTGGCTAAGGATAGCAGATTTCCTTCCTTATAGGACATTAGTGAACCAGATGGGTTTTTACAACAATCGATGATTTTTGAGACTAGCTTTATATTCCAGATTCATTAATTGAATTCAAACTCCACCAGCTGCCATAATGGGATTTAAACCTGTGTCCCCAGGGCCTCTGGATTGCTACTCAATGATGTTACCATTACACCACCATCTCCCCATATGCATGTGCTAGGTACGCTGATTGGAACTTGGTAAAACAGTGAATAGAAAACTAAATGTGCTCAGGAAACACAAAAGCATTTTTGTCTAATTTTAGCATGAATAATTTTATTTCAAATTAAAGCTACTTACAGCAGCCGATGGATCTGAAATTGTGAGAGGACACAGGATTAACATAATCCAGGGCAGCAAGTGTTGATGTGACAAACTAATGCTGATAGGTAAGGAATTTCTAACAATGAAATATCCTATTAAGAGTACCAACAACTGAAGAGGGAGAGAGAGAAATGTAACAGGTAGACAGAATGCTCGTATAAAGAGTTAACACAAGAAACTTAAAGTGGAGTGCATTACCAGGGTAAGAATTCAAATATACAAGTTGAACCCTTATTATACTGCACGGTTGAAGTTGGCACCCAAGTGTTGCCAACAGGTGAAACAGGGGTAGAGAGTGAGGACACTCAGGCAAAAGGATACAGACATCATCCAATCTCTTTTTAAAGTGAGGCATCACAATTATATTTTGAAACAAAAACAAAAATTGCTGGAAAAACTCAGCAGGTCCGACAGGATCTGTGGAGAGGAATGCAGAGTTAACGTTTCGAGTCCGTGTGACTCTTCATCATTATTGTAAACTATTACATTTTGGGTTGGATAGTAAAGCTTGTAGCCAGAAAAGTAAAGTTCTTTGGAGAACAGGAGTTCCTTTGCGGTACAAGCTGAGGAAGCAGGTTAGGAAACTTAAATAGGAAACTAGAGTAAAGCTTACATGTGAACATGGGAATGTTCCCACAAAATGTGACGAGAAAGTAAGCAACTGCAAGTATGGTTTTGTAAACGATGCTGTACAACAATGTAGTTTCCCTTCATGTGTGAGTATGTTGGTGCTTCTTCAAATGACTGGACTGTGTGAAGGCTTTACCACACACACTGCACTCAAATGGTCTCTCTCCTGTGTGAGTACGCTTGTGATTCTTGAGATGACTCAACTGTGGGAAAGCTTTTTGACAAACGCTGCACTCAAATGGTCTCTCACCAGAGTGGGTCCGCTCATGATTCTTGAGACGCCTTGACTGTGTAAAGGCTTGTCCGCACACACTGCACTCAAACAATCTCTCGCCAATGTGAATTTGCTGATGATTTTCCCACTCACTGGCTGTATAAAATCGCTTTTTACACTCGCTGCATTCAAACGGTCTCTCCCCAGTGTGAGTGATCTCGTGTTTCTTTAGGTGAAAGGATCGGGCAAAAGCTTTTCCGCACACACTGCATCCAAAGGGCCTCTCTCCCGTGTGAATTCGCTGATGATTCGTCAGTTCACTGGCTGAACAAAATCGTTTTTTACATTCACAACATTCAAATGGTTTCTCTCCAGTGTGAATGCGCCGATGCACTGTTAGGTAGCTGGATGTGTAAAATCGTTTTTTACACTCGTTACATTCAAACGGTCTCTCCCCGGTGTGAATTCGCTGGTGCACCATCAGCTCACTTGTTCTGTAAAATCGTTTTTTACACTCGCTGCACTGAAAGGGTCGCTCTCCAGTGTGAACCCGCTGGTGCTGTGTGAGCTCACTGACTCTATAAAACCGCTTTTTGCATTCAGTACATTCATAGGGTCTCTCTCCGGTGTGAGTTCGCTGGTGATTCACACGCTCGCTGGCTGTGTAAAATCGTTTTTTACACTCAGCGCATTCATACGGTTTCTCCCCAGTGTGAAACCGCTGGTGGACTGTAAGGGAACTGATTGTATAAAATCCCTTTTTACATTCATTGCATTCGAAGCGTCGCCCTTCGACATGAATTTGTTGATGGGTTTTCAGCTGGCCGGATGTGCGGAACTTGCGGTCACACTCCACACACTGAAACCGTTTCTCTGCAGTGTGAATTAGCTCATGTCGCCTCAGGTTGTGGTATCCTCCAAACCTCCTTTTGCACACGGGGCACTCAAAGGGCTTCTCTCCAGTGTGAACGCGAAGGTGTATTTCTAAATGTGAAGGGGATGTGCAGGCTTTGGCACAGACGGAGCACAGGTACTGGCGGCGGTGGCGGGTGGCAGGAGGAGATGGAGCTGGATTATCCCCAGCGACTTCGGTCACGACTGTTGGATCATTCATTTCAAATTTGGATTCCTCGTGTATGGCCATAGCCAAAGTCAATATCCATGCTGTCTGCTAGGACATCTACAACAAATAAAACAAAAGCCAGTTCAATAACGTACTTGATACCGTTCATTTCCTTCTTTTGTATTTATTTGCTATCATTACTTTCCATCTTAAACAGACAATCAACACTTGTTTCCTCTCAGCTGTCCTCCACCAGGCTGAAAATACAATAGAAAGCCGATTGCCTCATCATGCACAATACAGATTCTCATACTTTGTAAAGAGTAGCGACAAAAAAAAGTAAACTTTCTTTTTTTCGCCAGATGGAGAATGTTGCATCCTTTCCACGCCAGGAAGCAGTTTTAGTCTCCCTAACTCTATAAGGACCTTCAGTTATCGGAACGATCTTCAGATGTCGGAAATCCGAAATAAAAACAGAACATGACGGAAATACTCAGCTGGTCTGGCAGAAACTGTAGCAGGAGAAACAGAGTTAACATTTCAGGTTAATGATATTTGGGTCAGTTGCTGGAGAGGGTATACAGAAGGTATACAGTTATTGGAAAAGCTAAAGAGCTACTAAACATGCATCTTTGCAGCAATGAGAGCCGTGGGACAATAGATAGGACTTATGTGGGAACTCCAGGAAATTTCATGCATCCAGGATAACCACACGTACAGGAAATACCTCCAGTTGATCAAAGGTTTCTTGAACTTGAGAAGCAGTTGGACTCACTACAGGGCATGTTGCCAACTGTGATGAGGATAATCTTGAACTTCAAAAGAACATAGACATGTTGGTGGATTGGGCAGACAAGTGGCAAATGAAGTTCAATGCAGAGGAGTGTGAGGTGATTCGTTATGGCAGGAAAGATACAGTGGGACAATATAAAGGAAGAGCCTCTAAAGAAAGTGCAGGGACCTCGGTGTACACATACATAGGTCACTGAAAATGGCAGGGCATGTTGAGAAAGCAGTTAATAAAGTATCCTAGACTTTATTATTTGGGTCTTCAAGTCCAAGAGTAAGGAGGTCATGTTGAACTTGTATAAGACACTAGTCAGGCCTCATCTGGAGTACTGCGTGAGTTCTGGGCACCAAACTTGAGAAAGGATGTGAAGTCTTTGGAAAGTCCAGAGGAGATTCACAAGAATGATTCCTGGGATGAAGAACTGGAGCTACGAGGATCGATTGGAGAGGTTGGGGCTCTTTTCCTTGGAGAAAATGAGGCTTGAGAGGAGACTCGATAGCGGTATTCAAGGTCCTGAGGGGTAGAGACAGGATAAATAGTGAGAAACTGTTCCCACTCAAGAGAGCACCAAGAACTAGAAGGCACGGTTCAAAATAATTGGCAAAAGGAGTAAATGTGATGAGGAAAAAATTTTTCACCCAGAGGGTGGTCGGAGTCTGGAACGAACTTCCTGAAATGTTGGTGGAGGCTGATTTGATTGAGGTATTCAAAAGGGAATCGGATTGCTACCTGAACAGAGAGAATGTGCAAGGTTATGGGGATAAGGCAGGGGAGTGGGATTAGGTGGAATGTTCTTTCAGAGAGCCAGTGCAGACTCGATGGGCCGAATAGCCTCCTTCGGCATTGTAAAGATACTGTGTTAGCTAGACACTGAAAGTAAGCTTTCTACAATGCGTATTCCAGGATGCGGTCATCCTGCAAATAAAGAGTTCACGTGTTCAAGTTGATGGCCCTCCAATAGAGTATGAAGTTGCAGACAGCACAAGAATCCTCCTGGAATACAGCACTCTCAAACCAGCTTTCAGTGTTGCGGGCCGTGACCCCTCAGCCGAAGTGCAGTCTAGAGAAATGTGGGATAATAACTCCATGGCAAGGGGAGCACAGCAAAGTGTAGAAATGCAGCGTTCAGAGAGGAATCAATAGTCAAAGAGGGACAGATAGGCATTTTTACAATCCCTAAGGTGTGTCACATGGTGTATTGGCTCCCTCCTATCAGGATGAAAGGTTGGAACATAGGAGTATGCCATTTAGCCCCTCAAGACTGATCCACCATTTAACTCAAAGATGTTAAGGGATATGGGGCAAAGTTGGGTATATGGAGTTAGGTCAGAGCAGCCACGATCTCATTGAATGGCAGAGCAGACTCCAGGGGATAAATAGCCTCTTCCTGTCCCTATCAGTAAAGATCTATTGTGTGGTACTATGCAAAAGCCTTAGTCCAGGTACATATCAACTGAGGGAAGTAGGCGTGGATCTCAATAATGGTGGTTAGACACTGTGGATAGCTCATCTTGCAATCAAAGTTGCAAAGAATCTGCTTCAGCCTTAAGACAGTTATCAAGGGAGAAGGAAAAGAGATTGTGGTAGGAACTGAAGGCAATAACTTCAGCCTTCCAAGTATCCAGCCAGAGAATATTTCTGCTCAAGGGACACTGGGTGTCGACTGAGCAGTCTGGCCATTTAAAGACAGGAGGACTGGCGGAGAGGTGGTGTGTACTTGTAGAAACGCTGTGCTTTTTAAGGGACAGCGTGTCAATGAGAAATAGCACAGGGTCAATTTGGGGACAACAGAGGGAAAAGAGAGGGTGGGACTCCCTCCGGGATCCCGGGAGGCGTCCCTCTAGGACCCTGTGGGGGGTGGGAATCCCTCTAGGACCTGGGAGGCCACAGTGGGGGGGAACCCTCTAGGACCCCTGTGGGCAGAAGGGGAGGGAGTCCCTCTAGCACCCCTGGAGGCCCCAGTGGCGGGGGGGGGGCGGAGATAATAGGCTGGTGCTCCCTCTAGGACCCTTGTAGGCAGAGGGGTAGGGAGTCCCTCTAGGAACCGGGGTGAGGGGGGGAACGGTGAGGGTCCCTCTAAAACCCTTGTGGACAAGTTGACAGAGAGCCCCTCTAGGACCCCGGGGGTGCAGGTGGACTTGTGGCTTAGCTCCGCCCCGTCACGTGACGGACGCCATCTTGATGCAGGAGCCGGACTCGGGGACGTTGGGCGTCGTTTGGATTTTAAATTTGAATTTTCCGGCGCTGAGGCTGAAGGCCTGAAGCCAGGCCGGCGGCGAATAAAAAAAAACCCAAATTTCCAGCTTGCTTCGCACTAACCCCGGGCCGAAAGACTCAGACCCATCTCCGCCTCTGCTGAGGAGGGGACTGCACTGCACTCCCCCACCCCCAGTTAAAAATAAACTTACATTTGAATTGCGGGTCTTTCCCTCTCCCCAGAGCTGTCAATCCGCCTGTGTGGGTGGTTTAATGAGCAGACCCGGTCCCACCTTTCCCGAGCTGCCGCTGCCACCGCTCTGTCATCGCCTGGGATGGCGAGCAGCGTCCGTTACTCGGGCGCATGCGCAGCGGGAGTCAATGGAAAGGATAGAGCGGTTTCCTAGCCGCGGGGCAATGTGGGTAATGACGCGGCCATTCGTACAGCCCCGTTTTTTTTACCTACCCAAAATAAAACTTCGCTGTCTCATGACCTCCCCGCCCATTCATTGGAGAATAATTAACCAACTTCTTCCAGGCCTATTCGCACTCGACCACTCACCGTGTACATTCTGCCAGCTTGGCAACAATCACCCTCCAGAATTTATTTCCACCTGTGAGCAAGGTACCCTTTGCAATCCATAATTTTATTGTGGATTATTGCATCCAGGTCAAAAGCTTGGTGCAAGGTGGCTCATTGTGGTTTTTGACACTTGCCCTTTTGACTGATGTTTCATTGCCTGGGTGATGCTTTGGCATAAAATCTGACCTTGGTCTGCCAGCTAACTGCAATGGCACCTTCACCTTTTTTGAGACCTCACCTAGAATCAAAGAATTATAAAGTGCAGAAGGACGTTGTACCCATCAAGTTTTTGTTGGCTCTTGCAAAAGTGCTATCTAAATAGTCCCTATTTCCCATAGTCTTATAAATTTTCACCTTCCAATGCTGTTTTGAAATTTGAATCTACTTCCACCACCATTTCCAGCAGTGCATTGAAATCATAATTTCATGCCATGTTAAAAAAAATCTCATTTCACCTTAGGTTCATTTTCCAATTACCTTCAATCTGCATCCTCTGTTACTGACCCTACTGCCACTAGAAAACATATCTCTTTATTTACTTTATCAAAAGCCTTCATGATTTTGAACACCTCCATTAAATCTCCCCTTAATCTTTTCTGCTATAAGCTGAATCACTCCAATTTCTTAATTTGGCTCAACTTCAGGGAGAGAGGCAGAGTGGAGTGGACCTGGGGGAGGAATGCAGACAGGGAGCAGATAAATACAGCCCAAGGAGCTGTA
Organism: Carcharodon carcharias; assembly: GCF_017639515.1. NCBI lineage: Eukaryota > Metazoa > Chordata > Chondrichthyes > Lamniformes > Lamnidae > Carcharodon > Carcharodon carcharias. Next base: position 7,883,698 of record NC_054500.1, read on the forward strand.
CACCACACCTGTTACCTTCAGGTAGAGCAGCAGACCTGTGGGACGAACACAGGCTGGGGGGTAGGGGGGGATATTCAGTAAAACCCTGAGATTGGAAAATAAAGTGACCAGCGACATCGCATGAAAGCCATAAGTTTATTGGTTGGTGAGTGACTACTCTTACGGTGTTTGTGCAAAGAGCTATAAATTAGAAAAATGTAAATTTTTAAATATCCCTTAAGTAGCTACCTTAAAATTAACTAAGAGACATTAGCAGAAGGGAAGTAAGAAACTGGTTTACTTTATTTTAAGTGGAAAATGTTTACTGTATTACTAAGGTTTAAATTAATGCAGTAAGTGGTGGTGAGAAGTGGTATTAAATAAAATTTTAAAAATTAAAATAATTAATTAGCTAATTAAAATGCAATAAGGATGGCCAGGCTGGTGATGTGTTGCAGATGCAGGACGTGGGAATTGTGGACTCCATTGTGATCCACAGCAACCGAGTCTGCAGTAAGTATCTGTGGCTTGATGAACTTTGGCTCAAAGTCAGTGAGCTGGAGTCTGAGCTACAGATACTGCAATGCAGGGCGTGGGAAAGCTACCTGGACACTTTGCTGCAGAAGACAGTCACACACCTCAGGCTAGCATCTTCTGTTTTGGTCAATGGTCAGGGACAGGAGCGTGTGACTGCAAGTGAGGCAAGTAAGAGGATCGAGAAGGCAGAAGTGCTGGAGCCTCCACCCTTGCAATTGCCCAACAGCTCTGAGGTCCCACAGCTTCTTTGGATGGAAGCGGGGGCTGCAGGGTAGAAGAGCTAACTGACCAGGGCACCATGGTATGGGGAGCCATTCAAGTGGCAGGGAGGGGGTTAAAAGTAAGGGATTTCCCACTTAAGATGGTGATGAGGAGAAATGCTTTTCTCTCAGAGAGTCATTAGTCTGTGGAATTCTCTTCCCCAGAAAGAAGTGGAGGCTGGGTCATTGAATTTATTCAAGGCTGAGTTGGATAGATTTTTAATAGATGAAGGAGTCAAAGATTATGAAGGGCAGATAGGAAAGTGGAGTTGAGATCACAGTCCATCAGCCATGATCTTATCAAATGGCACAGCTAGCTCGAAGGATTGAATGGCCGACTCCTGCTCCTAAGTCCTATCTCCCTCCTATTCAGGTAAAGTCTATTTCTGCTCTACAGCTGCCCTCTGTCCCAGAGCTGCTCCCAGTGTTCTCAGAATCTGAAACTCTCACTCTTGTGCCTTCTCTGAGCCGCACATTAATGGATCTAATCTGTCTTTGCTGCTCCTTCACAGTATTTCACTGAAAGTAATCATGAAATAAAAATACTCTTGTATTTTAGTTCTCCAGCCTTGATTCAAACCCTTCCTACTGCCTCCCTCCACAAGGCCCCCACACCCTTTTATCCAATGTCATTGATCTTTAGCTGGTACCCCTCCCTTTCCGAAGGTTTCTCCACTCCCCCTCCTATGGCCTTCGCTCTGGCACCAAGGAGGGGGCACACATTCAGGACTGTGCATGTGAGTCTGATATTTATATTAGCTTTCCCCTCAAATCCCCTGCTGTCACAAGCTGACAGTAACTTTATCACATCTCCCTGAAAGGACATAGGTTAATGTCATATAAACAAACTGAAAGCAGCAGGTTGCACTGTCAAACTTATTCTGTTACAGAAATTTTGTTGCTTTGGTGATTGTTCAACAACAGAATCCAAGGCTTCCCCTAATCCTGGCACTGGTTATGTTTAATTATGTTAATTGGGACCTCCTCAGCTTGCTGGGTCACTTGCTCTGTTACCTGTCAGATAGTAACACTGGGCAGCCCATGTGTCACCCCTATTGATTTATTTAAAATGAGACCAGCCCAAGACCTTGTAGGAGTTAACCCTTCGATATTTTTGTGCTCAGTCTTCAGCTGGCCAGAAGATGGCACCATGAGATTAGACAATATTCAACCACATGCTGCAGTTTCAATACCCTTGATCAGCTTTTACACAGTGAGTTGTAATGAGCTGGGATGCACTACCTGAAGAAGTGATGGAAGCAGATTAATGGTAAGTTTCATAAAGGAAATTGGATAAACACTTAAAGCGGAAACATTTGCAGGACAACAGAGAAAGAGGAGAGTGGGATTAAATTGGTCAGCTCTTTCAAAGAGCTGGATCAGGCATGATGGACCAAATGGCCTCATCTTGTGCTGTATCATTCTGTGACAATGTCTCTGTTCCATCTTTATAAAGTAATTAATTGTTAACAAGACTTCAATGTCGGTTGTTATCCTGTTCATTGTGAATGTCACTCTGATTTTAAAATGACAGCACAATGTTTAAATACTTTGGGGTAGAGAATTTGTTTTGCAGGTACAACATCATGAATACAATCTCTGCTGAGATTTAACATTACAGCTGCAAATCTGTTTCGGAGAAACTGAAATAGTGAGGATAGTGCAATATCAGTAATTGTACACCTGGACTGCAGTGGTAAGGGAGCACTTATGTCAGAGTGTACCAACTATACCAATCGATCAGTTCCATTATTAGGGAGCCTAAAAGCTCACTGGTCTCCTGGTCAGTCCGTGGCAGATGGATCCCCTACCCGAGGAGCTCAGGCCTTTCACCTGGAGCAGGACCAGCCTCCTGTACCTGGGGGCCCATCTCTGACCTGCTGAGGAATCCTGGCTGGCAAATTGGCAGGAGCTGGAGACCAAAGTCACCACTCGCCTGCGGCGTTGGACAGGACTGCTCTGAGGGCTGTCTTACCGGGGTCGAGTTCTGGTCATAAACCAGCTGATTGCCTCTGTGTTGTGGTACCAACTGGTCACTTTGACCCCTCCCCTGGACTTTGTCACGAAAATCCAGAGAATGCTCGTTGACTTCTTCTGGGACAAAACTGAATCGCTAATGAGGTTCTGAGTCTCCCATTTAGGGAGGGCGATCAGGCGCTAGTGTGCCTATGCACCCAGGTGGCGACCTTCCACCTTCAGGCCCTGCAGCGATATCTTTATGTCGATCCCCCTCCGACCTGGTGTGCCCAGGCGACGTATTTCTTCTGTCAGGTACATGGCCTGAATTGTGACGTGCAGCTCCTGTTTATAGACCTGAGGGGCCTTTGTGGCTCCTCGTAGGCATTGCCCTTCTTTTACCAGGACCTGACCAAAGTCTGGAACATGGTCACCTCGTGATGCAGCTCTCCCCCATCAGGAGGAGCGGCTATCATCAGGGAGCTCAGGAATCCGCCCCTCCGTCCTTTTTAGTGGCTGGCGGAGAGGAGGGCTGTGGCTGCCGGGGTGACCAGGATCGGGGACGTGCTGGGTAGCGGAGGAGTGGGCTGGATGCTTCCACAGGAGTTGGTGCATCGCTCGTCCGTGGACATCCGGCTCACTGTCAATGCCATACAAGACTTCAGGATGGTCGTGTTCAGACCCGATGTCATACTGGGCCTCGAGGTGGTGCAGGTGCGTGGTGGTCTTCTGTCTGAGCTTTCCCTTGTTCGGACGGAATTCCACATTGGCGCCAAGCCCCGAACCCTCCCTCAGGAGCTGGTGCCCAGCAACCTGAGCCACCTCGTGGAAATGCCCTCCGTGTCCTTTAGCACGGCGCGGAGGGGCTTCCTGTATGGGCTGCTGCTGCGCACCCTTCACTTCCTCGCCCTTGCCCGCTGCCCGGACATGCCCTGGCTGCCTTGTTGCCGTCCAGTGGCGGAGTTCCCCATTGGGGGGCCCTATACGGTGGTGTCCTCCCGCTTTCCATCGGGGACCTGGGGTGGAGGGTGTTGCACACAGCAATCCCCTATAATCGTAGGATGTGTCGGTTCACGGACTCCCAAGATAACTGCCCTTTTTGTAGTCTTGTGGAGTCCGTGGAGTACGTTAGGTTTTGTAGACTGCACTCCCTTTTCAGTTATTTAAAGAACCTTTTATTACTGTTTTGTTTGCACTTCAGCCCCACGCTCCTGATCTACGAGCACCCGGTGCGGAGGGGGGTCCAGAAATGAGGAGGACCTCCTCGTGAACCTGCTCCTGGGCCCGGCCAAGGATCGAGGGGGTCATCCGACCCAACTGTCTGCCTCTCTTCTGCGGCTACGTTCGCACCCGGGTGTCCCTGGAGAGGGAGCACGCGGTGTCTGCTGGCACTGTCGAGGCCTTCCATGCCTGGTGGGCACCGCGGGGACGGGGTGTTTTATCGACCCTGTTAATCACATTTTGGTTTGATGTTTGTAAGTTTTCTTTAAGCTTTGTCTTTGGTTTTACAGCTACCCTACCTTAGGGGCTGTGTTTACTTTATCCCTCATTTTGTTAACTTAGTTTAATTGTTTGACTCCAAAAGAGTTAAAAGCTCACTGAAAGTACAAATTATACTGATGTTAAACTCATGTTGATAACATAGAAATGTTCAGAGCCCAGTGATCAGTGGAAGATCATTAATGTCAGTGATATACCGTGGATTTTAGATATATCTGAAAGTTATCTCCAGCAGAAGTGGCAGTGTATGGTTTCAGTAACTCAACAAAATTGGGACTGCACAATATAAAAAGCTCACATCTGCCTAATATCATCAATAGGTTGCTGCAGTGCATTGACAACCAGTGTATCTTAGAGCTGAAGATAAAGCAAATAAGTGTTCATTAGCTAATAAGCCTGTAACACAAAAATGCTGCTAATTGGACAATAGTTATATAAAATGAGTGTTTTGAGCCCTCAATAAAAGCTGGTGTGGATAATGCACAATAATGCTGAACAAAAGGAGCTCTGCAGATATTAGTGGGAAAGCAACATCTTGCAGCTGTTTTGTACCCAATATGAGTGCTTTTTAAAAAAAAACACTAGATTTTGTGCTGCCTTAGGTCATTAAAACAAACACCTCTTGCAAGGAATTGGGACATATTTGTAGCTGAAATGAACCCACAGAATGTTTTCTAACCAATCTGCTTGTTCTTTGAGGTTTGGTGGACAGAGAGTTCCCCTACACGTTGGCACAAAGGATCAACTTGGAAACACTAAAAGAAACCAGCCAGGAACTTTGGAATCACCAGGACCCACACAACAGGCGTTGGACGTTCAAGAAAGAAATAGCTGTCAGTGTTATGTGTGTGGAAAGGGGTTCAGTTGACAGTCTTTTGGAGGTACACCTGTATTCACACTGGAAGGAGGCCATTTGAACGCACAGTCTTCACAAAGTGATATTGCACCTCTGGTACTTTGACAGCTGTCAGCTTTGACAATTCACACAGGAGAAAAATTGTTTGACTGTTCTCTGTGCGAGAAACGGTTTGAAACATCCAGTAGCTTGATTGTGCATTGGCAAACTCACAATGGCTTGAAACGTTTTGTGCGTGGAGCAGTACAGTTGATACGGCAATCTGAAGTGACATGAAATACCGGAGGGTATTCGCACCAAACAGAAGTCATGTCAATAACAGAATTACCTGGAAAAACTCAGCAGGTCTGGCAGCATGAAGGGGTCATGAGGACTCGAAACGTCAACTCTTTTCTTCACCGCCGATTCTGCCAGACCTGCTGAGTTTTTCCAGGTAATTCTGTTTTTGTTTTGGATTTCCAGCATCCACAGTTTTTTGTTTTTATATTTTTGTTTTTATCAGAAGTCATGTCAATGTTTGGAAAATCCAGTCATTTAAAGCGTCATCAACAAATTCACACCTGAGAGGTACATTTTGAATGTACAGAGTGTCAAAAATAGTTTAAGTAGATCCTATGACTTGACAATGCATCAGAGAATCCACACTGGAGAAAAACCTTTTCAATGTCTTGTCTGTGAAAAACGTTTAAATGCATCACATGACCCAGCAGTGCATCGATATATTCACAATGGGCAGCAACCAGTTGAATGTTATGTCTATAAAGATGCTTTAACACATATGGTGATGTAATCTGTCAATTGTATAACAGGAGAGAGAACTGAAAGATTGTATTATCCTGTGAAGGATGACATTAGTATAATAGAGAGAGATGACCTAATTTCTAAAGTTCTAGACGTAGAATCCATTTGGGTAGAATTAAGAAACAGTAAAGGTATGAAGTCACTAGAGGGAGTGATTTATAGGCCCCCTAACAGTAACCACACTGTAGGACAGAGTATACAGGAAGAAATAATGGGGGCTTGTGACAAAGGTATAGTGATAATCATGGGTGATTTTAGTCTGCATATAGATTGGATGTATTAGATTGGCAATGATAGCCTGGAAGATAAATTCAAAGAGTGTTTTTGGGACAGTTTCTTAAAGCAGCACATTCTACAGCCAACCAGAGAGCAGGCTATTCTTGACCTGATATGCAATGTGACAGGATTGATTAATGACCTCATAGTAAAGAAACCCCTAGGTAGCAGTGAACATAACATGATTGAATTTCACATTCAGTTTAAGGGAGAGGAGTGGGTCGAACACTCATGTTTTAAACTTAAGTAAAGGCAGTTATGAGGGTATGAAGACAGAGCTGGCTAAAGTGAACTGGGAAATTAGGTTAAGGCATAGGTCAGTAGAGATGCAGCAGCAGACACTTAAGGAGCTATTTCACAGCACTCAACAAAGATAGATTCCAGTGAGAAAGAAGAACTCTCGGGGCAAGATGCACCATCTGTGGCTAACTGAGGAAGTTAAAGATAGTATCAAGTTGAAAGAAAAAGTGTATAATTCCACAAAGATTGGTGAAAGGTCAGAGGATTTGACAGAATATAAAAAACAACAAAGAATGACTGAAAGAATAATGAGGAAGGAGAAATTGGTGTACAAAAGAAATATAAAACAATAAGAGTTACTACAGGTATTTAAAAAGGAAGAGTAATTAAAGTGAGTGTTGGTCCTCTAGAGAATGAGTCTAGGGAACTAATAATGGAAGATAAGGAAATGGTGGATGAATGGAACAAATATTTTGCAACTGCATTCACTGTAGGGGATACAGATAACATCCCATAAATAATTGTGAATCAAGAGATGAAGGGGAGGGAGAAACTTAAAACAATGACAATCACCGGGGAAAGGGTATTGAGAAAATTATTAGAGCTAAAAGCTAAAGTTGCTAAATTTGCTGATGACAATTATAGGTAGGAGTGAAGAGGACATACGGGGTCTGCAAAGAGATATAGATAGGTTAAGTGAGTGGACAAAAAACATGGCAGATGGAGTATAATGTGCATAAATGTGAACTTATCCACTTTGACAGGAAGAATAGGAAAGCAGCATTTTATCTAAATGGAGAGAGCTAGCAGAACTCTGAGGTACAGAGGGATCTGGGTGTCCTGGTACATGGGTCACAAAAAAGTTATTTTGTAGGTACAGCAAGTGAGTAGGAAGGCAAATGGAATGTTGTTGAAGGGGGATGGAATATAAAAACAGGGATGTTTTGCTACAGTTGTGCTGGGCATTGGTGAGAGCATACCTGGAATACTGTGTACAGTTTCAGTCTCCTTATTTAAGAAAGGATATAATAACATTAGAAGCAGTTAATAAAAAATTCATTCATCACTTTCTTGGAATGTTGAGAGGGGGACGTTATCTTATGAGGAAAGGTGGGCCTCTATCCATTGGAGATTAGAAGAATGAAAGGTGAACTTATTGAAACATATAAGCACCTGAGGGGACTTGACAGACTAGAGCTGAAGGATGTTTCCCCTTGTGGGAGAAATCAGGACGATGGGACACAGTTTAAAAATAAGTGGTCTCCCTTTTAAGACAGAGATGAGGAAAATTGTTTTTTCTCAGTGGGGCATAAGGCTTTGGAACTCTCTTCCCCAGAGAGTGGTAGAGGCTGGGTTGTCGAATATTTTTAAGGTAAAGGGAGCTGGATTCTTGACTAACAAGGGAATCAAAGAGTATCAGGGGTAGGCAGGATAGTCACATTGAGGCAACAATCAGATTAGTCCTGATCTTACTGAATGGTAGAACAGGCTTGAGGGGCCGAATGGTTTACCCCTGCTCCTAATTTGTATGTTCAAATGTTCGTATATGGCTGGTCCAGTTCAATTTCTGGTCAATTGTAACTGCCAGGATGTTGATAGAGGGGGATTCAGCAGTGCTAATGCCATTGAATGTCAAGGGAAGATGGTTAGATTCTCTCTTATTCAAGATGATCATTGTCTGTCGCTTGTATGGCTCAATTTTTACTTGTCACTTCTCAGCCCAAGCCTGAATGTTGTCCAGGTCTTGTTGCATATGGACACAGGCTGCTTCAGTGGCCTGAGAAGTTGCGAATGATCCTGAACATTATGCAATGAACATTCCCACTTCTGACCTTATGATGGAGGGAAAGTCATTGATGAAGCAGCTGAAGATGGTTGGGTCTAGGACATTTCCCTGAGGAACTCCTGCAGTGATGTCCTGGGGCTGAGATGATTGGCCTCCAACAACCAAAACCATCCCCTTTGTACTGAGTATGGTTCCAAACAGTGGAGAGTTTTTTCCACCATGATTCTCATTTACTCTAGTTTTGCTAGGTCTCCTTCACTTGGTCAAATGCTGCCATGATGGCAGAGCCAGTCACTCTCACCTCACCTCTTGAGTTCAACTCTTTTGTCCATGTCCTGATGATCTTCATCCAGGGTCTTAAAAGAAGTGGCTAGTAAGATTGTTGATGCATTGGTTTTAATTTTCCAAAATTCTTTGGGTTCAGTGAAGGTACCATTAGATTGGAAATTTGCAAATGTAATTCCCTTATTCAAAAAGGGAGGGAGACAGAAAGCAGGAAATCACATGCCAGTTAGCTTAACATCTGTCATAGGGAAAGTTTTCAAAGTTATTATTAAAGATATTATGGCAGGGCACTTTGAAAAATTCAAGGCAGAGTCAACATGGTCTGGTGAAAGGGAAATCATGTTCAACCAATTTATTGGAGTTTTTTGAAGGAGTCACATGTGCTGTGGATAAAGGGGAACCGGTGGATGTGCTGTACTGAGATTTCCAGAAGGCATTTGATAAGGTGCCCCATCAAAGGTTGTTGCTGAAAATAAAAACTCATGGTGTAGGGGGTAACATATTGGCATGGATATAAGAGAAAACAGAGGGTAGCCATAAATGGGTCTTTTTCTGGCTGGCGGGATGAAATGGGTGGTGTGCCACAGGGATCAGTGCTGGGGTCTCAGCTTTTTGCAATTTATATAAATAACTTAGATGAAGGGACCAAAGGTATGGTTGCTAAATTTGCTGATGATTCAAAGATAGGCAGGAAAGTAAGTAGTTGAAGATGACATAAGGATGCTACAAAGGGACATAGATAGGTTAAGTGAATGGCAAAGATCTGGCAAATGGAGTATTATGTGGGAAAATGTGAAATTGTTCATTTTTACAGGAACAATATAAAAATAAGCATATTATCTAAATGGTGAGAGGTTGCAGAGCTCTGAGATGCAAAGGGATCTGGTGTCCAGTGCATGAATCACAAAAGGCTACAATGTAGGCAACAGCAAGTCATTAGGAAAGCTAATAGAATGTTATCATTTATTGCGAGGGGAATTGAATATAAAACTAGGGAGGTTATGCTTCAGTTGTATAGGATACTGGTGAGACCACATCAGGATTACTGTGTACAGTATTGGTCTCCTTATTTAAGGAAGGATGTAAATACATTGGAAGCAGTTCAGGGAAGGTTTACTAAATTAATACCTGGAATAGGCGGGTTGTCTTATGAGTAAAGACTGAACAGGCTAGGCTTGTATCTGCTGGGGTTTAGAAGAGTAAGAGGCGACTTGTTTAATGTTTTCAAGGCAGAGGTAGATAGATTCTTAATAAATAAGGGGGTAAAAGGTTATCGGGGATAGGTAGGCGAGAGATTACAGTCAGGTCAGCCATGATCTTATTGAATGACAGAGCAGGCTCGAAGGGCTGAGTGGCCTACTTCTGCTCCTAATTCGTAGATTTATTTGTTTGCACCAAGGTTGTAATGAGATCAAGAACTGAGTGGCCCTGGTGGAATCCAACCTGAGTCTGAAGACAAGATCTTGTCTCCACAAGGATCATGCAGTGGTCATTCCTACCAATACTGTTATAGACAGGTGCATCTGTGACAGATAGGCTGGTGAGGATGAGCTCATGTAGATTTTTCCCTCTTGTTGGTTCCCTCACCACCTGCCACAGACCACTGTCACAGGTGATGTCCAGGACATAGTCAGACTCACAAAACCTTACCTTATAGACAATGTCAGCCTGTGGGACAGCTCTTCCAATTTTGGCACAAGCCCTCATCCTCTGACAATATTAATAAGGAGGACTTGTAGTTAGTAAGGGTCAACAGTGCTGAGTGAGCTGTTGACATCTCTGGTGCATAGGTTGAGGCCAGATGGCTCCTCCAGTTTCATTCCTTTTGGGCTTTGTAGTCGTTTGATACAACTGAATGGCTTATTTGGTCATTCCAGAGGGCCCTTATGAGTCAATCAAATTAGAGTCACATGTCACAGGATGGCAGATTTCCTTCCCTAAAGGACATTAGTGAACCAGATTAATTTTTAATGACAATTGATGATAGTCATGGTCATTTCTGAGACTAGCTTTTTAATTCCAAATTTATTCATTGAATTTAAATTCTACCAGCCATGATGGGATTTGAACCCATGTGCCCAGAGTATTAGCCTTGGCCTCTGGAGTACTAGCCCAGTGACATTACCACTTTGCCACTGCCGCCCCATAATGATAGACATCCATCACCAAGTAGGACAATACGATTTATTAATGGTTGCATCAAACATGTTTTTACATGGAAATATTGCTCAAGTTTGCAATCTGTACATGAATTATGAGATCTGAACACCAAAAGGTGTTGATATCCCCCATATTGTCATGTTTGTTTATGGCATGGCAAACGTGGTAAATGTCTTATCTTCTCATATATATAATTGGACAGCATTTAAAATGGGCAGAGCAGGCAGGGAGGCATTGGATAAGGAAGAGAGCTTGGGTGGCACTGTTGGTTAGAACTCAGTGTCTGCACGAGTGGGCTGGGTCACATGACATCCCAATTGACCTCCCCCTTCTCCCCTCCCCATCTTACCCCTCCCCTCCTCTCACTATCTCTTCTCCTCCTTCTCCCCTCGATCTTCGTTCCCCCATCCTCCTTTCCTTCTCCTCCATGCACCCATAACTAACCCCTCTCCCAACCTCTCCCCCCTTTGCCCACTCACTTCCCCTCTTCCCACTTTCCTCACCCCACCCCAACCACGCCCCTCCCTTAACGCCATACCTCTCCATTCTTCTTTCACGCTTTCCAACCCCATACCCGTCCCTCCCAATTCTCCCTAACCCTGCCCGTCCCTCAATGCCATCCTCCCCCTCCCCTTCTCATCCTCCTGACTCCCCTCTCCTCCCTCCCTCCACTGCTTTCCCTTATCCCCTAGCCCTCACTGTCCAAGATACCTAACGCCCTCTCCACAGTAAACACCCTTCCCTTATCCCTTGCCTCACTCACTCCTCTTTCCCATCTACTACCCACTCCCACCTTGTGCATTTCCCCACCCCCCCACACTTTTCTGCTTATCTTCTTATCCCCCCATTCAACCACCATTCACTATTACCCATTCCCTTTCCACCTCACCCCAAAGTACTGACTAACCCCTCCCCACCCAGTTTCTTCATCTCTGCTCCCAATCTCTCCTTGCCATACTCTCTTCCCACCCCAAACCATCCTGCTCCTCAACCTCGCCTCCACCCACTCCTGCCTCCATTCCCCCCACTTCCTTTCCCCCACATCTTCCTTCCTAATCCCTTCCCTTTCCATACACCACCCACCCCTTTCCTTCTCTGCCCCCCCTCCTATCCCCCTCCACTTCCCACTCCTCCCTTCACTTCCTTTCATCTCTCACTATCCTCCCTCCCCTGCCCCTTTCCCTCCCTTCCCCTCCCCTACTAACTCCGCCTCCATGGCTCTCCTCCCATTCGTCCTTCCTCTTTCCCGCCTCCTCCCATTTGTCCTTCCTTTCTCCCGCCACCTCCCCCTAGGCCCCAGCCTTCCCCTTCCCCTTCCTCTCACCCCCTTCCTTTCCCCTGTTTGAAAATTGAGAGGCCAAGATCAGAGTAGAGTCTGTAAGGGCAATTTTGAAATTCCGTATCTCTTCTGCTGCCCTCCCTTCCCTCTCTCCCCAACACAGCCCCTCCCCTCCTGCACCACACCGTTCCCCCTCCCCACCCACCCATTCCCTTTCCACTTCATGCCACTCCACTCACTACTCCTCCCCTCTCCCAATCTATCATCCCTTCTTCCACTCTCCCCTCCACTCCCCTTCCCTCAATCCCCTTAGTCTCTGCTCCTCCCTACACTCCCTCCCACTCCCTTCCATCTATTCCCCACTACCCTCCCCTACTGACCCCTCCCCTGACTCTCCTTCCCCTCCTCTCCCTCCCCCTCACTCCACTATCCCCTCAACCCCACTCCCTTCCCCCTAACCCCAGTCACCTCCCTTAGGCCCACCTCCACTCTACTCTCCCTCTTCCCAATCCCCTTGCCCCATCTCCTCCCTTCTTCCACCCCCACTCAGCCCTTCTAGAATCCCTCAACTGCCCCTGTCAACTTCCCCTGTCCACCCACCCCTCCTTCCTATCAGCCCCTGTTCCCCTTCCTTTCCTCCTTTTGAAAAAGGCCAGGCTAGCATTAGGGTGGCACCACTGAGGGTCACAAGAGAAAAATTGCAGTAACATCACAGCACAAGGGTGGCGAAGTGTGTCTACAGGTAAACATTTAACTTAATCTGCCCATAACTTAAACAAGAACATTATATCGTTTAAAAGCAATCTTTTAATTAAATGCATTAACTTTATTTAGGGAGGCCAGTGCAAAGTGTGCCACAACTGCAGCATGTCGGAGCGCGCGACAGCATCGTGATCTTGGACAACCATGTCTGTGGTAAGTGTCTTGAGAAACTTCAGATTAGAATTGTTGGACACTGATTCAAGAGGCAGTCACACCCCAAAGGCAAAGTAGTGATGCATGCCTGGCTAGTGCTCAGCAGCAGAATGTTCTGATAGTGAGTCAGCTAAGTAGGTGGATCCGAGGTGCAGTGCTGGAGGAGCCTCAGCCTTTACCCTATTCAAATAGGTTGAAGGTTCTTGCTGCCTGTGTGGATGAAGGAAAAGTGGGTGAGCAAACTGATCATGGCAACGTGGTACAGCAGGTCATTCAAGTGGGAAAAAGGGATGCGAAAAGGTAGTGATAGGGGACAGTATTGTCAAGGAAATAGATAATGTTCTCTGCAGCTACGACCAGGAGCTCCGAAGGTTGTGTTACCTGCCTGATGCCAGGGCTAAGGACATCTCCTCGCAGCTGGAGGGGAACTTGGAGTGGGAGGGGGAGGGGGAGGATCCACTTGTTATGGTCCACATGGAAATAACAACATAGGTAGAACTAGGAATGATGTTCTGCTGAGAGAGTTTTGGAAGCCAGGGTCCAAATTAAGACGCAGAACCTCACAGGTAATAATTGTTGGATTGCTTCCTGAGCCATGTCTTAATTGGAATAGGGGCAAACATATAGAAGGTTCAATGTGTGGCTGATGGAGTGGTGTAGGAGGCAGGGGTTTTGATTCATGGGGCACTGGCACTAGTACCGGGGAAAGAGGGAGGTGTTGGGTTGGGACAGACTTCATTTAAATGGCGCTGTGCCCAGTGTCCTGGCAAATTGAATAACTCGAGGGTTTAGACTAATGAAGTGGGGTTGGGAGGATTCAGGAAAGAGTAAACTCAAAAGCAGTGAGAAAGGTCAAAGCTGTAGAGCAGAGAATTGATTTGGATAAAAAGCAGAGGAGAACAGGAAGGGACAGAGAGATTAACATAAGCTTAACACCTAATGGGTGTTAGTAACTAAGGTGGCATCAGGGGAAAATAGAAAAAAACTAAAACTATATTTGTATGCATGAAACAGGCCTGAATATAATTAATTATATGAGGTAAGCATGAGATTTGTAATTCGCTTGTTTCTGTTACATGTGGCTAATGTGTAGGTGAGTGGGATTAATATGTTAACACGGGCATCAGTCAGGGAGAGTGGTTGTTACATCTGGTCATGCTCATTAAGTGTCAGGACTTGCCCAGTGTTCTCTGGTTATTCCTCACACACACAGGCTACTGTTAATCCTTTTCACAGCCATCACTTTCCCATCTCCTTTAAATACCTATTACACTGATTCTTGTCACTCTGGCACTAGTCTAATTAACATTCCATTCTCAAACCAGACAACAGCTCTCTGACAGGTCAGCTGAAAATTTCAAAGCAGAGATTGATAGGTTTTTTTTGTTAGGCAAGTTGTTTAATGCTTATGAAACCAAGGCAGATAGACGGAGTAAAGATATAGATCAGCCCTTACCTAACTGAATGGTGGAGCAGACTCAAAGGGCTGAATGATCTGCTTCTGTTCTTATGTATAATGAAAGCAAAACACTTGTGGAAATCAAAACAGGAAATACTGGAAAAACTCAGCAGGTCTGGCAGTATCTGTGGAGAGAGAAACAGAGTTAATGTTTCAAGTCCATGTGACTCTTCTTCAGGGCTCAGTCTCAAGCTTCAGGTTCTGAAGAAGAGTCATATGGACTCAAAACATTAGCTGTTTTCCCTCTCTCCACAGATGCTGCCAGACCTGCTGAGTTTTTCCAGCATTTTCTGATTTTATTTCTGTTCTTTTGTATGTCTAAATGTGGTTTAATCTAATTTAAACCTTATTAATATTATAGCAAAGACCTCTACACAATTCTACCTGTCTTACTATCTCTTAGACCATTTCATAGCCTCTCTGAGGGAGATTGCTAATGAGGGCCAGATCTTCTTCCACCCCTACCCCACCCCTGCACTGTCACTGCACACACTCATCCCATATGTGACAGGTAACAGAGAGGTGGGTGCCAGTTATGACTGCCACCTCCGGATGGTCGACAAAAAGACAGAGTTCTGAGGGGGCTGCCCCATCCACCCATCGAGCTGGGTCACAGGGTATATTCCTGCCCCACTTGGGGAGCGGTGTTGGTTGAGATGGCAACATGGGCTCTGCACTCCACATGGACCCCTGACAACAAAGTTCCCAGATATGAATAGGCCTTAAGACTCTTTTGTTCTGCGTGACTCAGTACCTGCTGCCAATTTAGAATACATGTTCAGTTCTAGACACTACAATTCAGCAGGGACATACTGACCTTAGAGGGAGCGCAGTGCAGATTCACCACGGTTAAATGATGAGGACATGTTGCATGGACTAATCTTGTATTCTTCTGAGCATAGAAGATTATGCAATGATCTGACTATATTTAAGATGATTCAAAAAGTTGATAGGGTAGATAGAGAGAAACAATTTCCTCTGATGGGAGAGTCCAGATGAAGAAGGCATAGCCTTAAAATTAGAGCTAGGCTGCTCAAGGGTGATATCCCTCAAAGGGGAGTAGAGATCTGGAACTCTCTCTCAAAAAGCTGTTGAGTTTAATGTGGCAATTCAAATTTTTGAAACAGAGATTGATAAATATTTAAAACAAAAACGAAAATAAAAATACCTGGAAAACTCAGCAGGTCTGACAGCATCTGCGGAGAGGAGCACAGTTAACGTTTCGAGTCCGTATGACTCTTCAACAGAACTAAGGAAAAATAGAAGAGAGGTGAAATATAAGCTGGTTTAAGGGTAGGTGGGGGTGGGGGGTGGGACAGGTAGAGCTGGATAGAGGGCCAGTGGTAGGTGGAGATTGCCAAAAGATGTCATAGACAAAAGGACAAAGAGGTGTTGAAGGTGGTGATATTATCTAAGGAATGTGCTAATAGGTGACATTAAGGGTAGAAAGCAGGACGAGCAAGTTACAGATAGCCCTAGTGGGGGTGCGGTGGGGGAAGGAATCGAAAGGATAAATATTCGTTTGACAGGGATTGTTAGGGTTATGAAGCTAGGTAAATGGAGTTAAGATGCAGATCATCCATTATCTAATTGAATGGTGGAAAAGACTTGAGGAGCCCAACGGCTTCCTCCTATTCTCTGTTGCTGTACGCCATGTGTAAACCTTAATAGTGAGGTTAGATAGACAGTTAGATAGGCGGAAGCTTCACATATTTGGGTGACCAGCAGATATCAATCTAGAGTGGGAATTCTCACTGATTTTTATCACTCCCTGTTTTAAGGATTCCAAGGATAATTGTAGCATCTCACTGATAGTTTGCTGGTTCTGACGCTCACTCAGTACAGATCAGCCGTCGAATCCGGAAGCCACTGTGAGGGACTAAGACCTCACCCTGTATTTTTTTTTATTAAAATATATAGATATGCTCATTGCTATCTGTAAAAAAAAAAAATTACAACTGGACAAAGACCTTTTAAAATGACTGAATCTATGTCTGTCTGTGATCACCCCCACCACACCACCCCCCCACCAGATCTTTTAACAAAAGAAGCTACCTGGCAGTATCAGGGAAATTTGCACATCGTTATCTCTGAAGAGCCACTAACGACCCCCTGTGGGCTACACAGGCCAAATTCAAAGAGAGCGATACTAAGTCTGTCTGCATTTCATAACCCAGGCTGGCCAACAGGAGTCTGCTCTTCTGTTAAGATAAAGGGCCCCGCCACCTTCCATTTAATTCTTAATGGTTGAGACATTTAACAATCTCAGGGACCCAGATGAGGGATACACACCCTTTATCAAACATAGTGTGGAGAGATGGGAGTCATGTGACATGGGCCTCTAGCTTGTGGAACCAGTAATATTGGCTTGCTGAACTACATAGCTCAGTCTTCTCTTTACCATTTAACTAGCAGCCTCACTGATAAGGAGCTCTGCCCAGGTGGAATACCTGGCCCCTATTTACACTGCTTCTGCTGGAACTTCTGTACCATTGCCTACAAGACATATTCGTCTCTGTATGCCTATCTCATTGTGTGAAGTCAACAGCACCAGAAAAGTCAATTATACAGCATTGTTTTTTTTCAACCCTCTGTGAGGGAATACCTCACTGGACTTTGATTCTGGATTCTGGAACCCGCATGAAACAATATTCCTTTTCCCTGTGGTTTCTGCACTGTAAATATTTTCTCTATTCCTTTCTTTGCTGTGGGAATGTGGAGGCAATGTTGCAATTCTCTTTTCGTGTGGAAATAAACTAACACTTTGAGTTCATCCTATCTTGAGTTTGCTGCGGGATTATTAATAGAAAATTGGATCACACCAGAACCGACAGGTTGGGAATTATGCCACCGCTTATAAAGAGGGAAACAAATCAAGGATCTTTCTGTTTACAGAAGGGTGGTGAGAGGGGAAACTAGTGCTGTTTAAATTAACACCCATCATGTCTATAACACTGCTGATTTGCTCAGCTCTGTTACACATAGCTGGTATCAGCTGGGGCTTAGTGAGTAATACACTTCCCCCCCTGAGTTATGATGGTTGTAAATTCAAAGAGCTTTCAACCCAAATGCTAGGCTGATTAGAGTGTAATATTGTGGGAGTGCTGCATTAGCAGAGATGCCAGCTTTTGGATGAGATGTTAAACTGAGGCCCTGAATGCCTTCTCGGGTGGATATAAAAGATCCCCGAACACCACGTGAAGAAGAGCAGAGGAGTCCTGGCCAATATTTTTCCCTCAACCAACATCACTAAAACAGATTATCTGAGCATTTATCCTTTTGTTTGAATTTTGTGTGTGTGAATTGGCTGTTGCGTTTCCGATATTACCACAGTGATTACGCTTCAAAATTGGCTGTAAAGTGCTTAGGCTTGGCCTGTGGTCATGAAAGATGCTACATAAATGTAAGTGCTTTCTTTTCTTTATTCAGCTGAGCCACTGGGGGCGCAGTATCTCAGTATTTACAGCAGAACTTTAGACAGTCACAATCATTAGACATTTACATACTCTTTCCTGGCCATGCCTTTTAAACTTGCTGCTGGTGGTCATGGATGATTATGATTATTTATTTATTCTTTTACAGGGTGTGGACATTGCTGGCGGGACCAGCATTTAGCCCATCCCTAATTGCCCCTTGAGAAGGTGGTGGGTGAGCTGCCTTCTTGAACCGCTGCAGTCCATGTGGTGTAGGTACACTCAAAGTGCTGTTAGGAAAGGAGTTCCAGGATTTTGACCCAGCGACAGTGAAGGACCGGTATATAGTTCCGAGTGAAGATGGTGTGTGGCTTGGAGGGAAAATTGCAGGTGGTGATGATTCCATGAATCTGCTGCCCTTGTCCTTCTAGGTGGTAGAGGTTGTGGGTTTAGAAGGTGTTGTTGAAGGAGCCTTGGTTGCTGCAGTACACGCTGCTGCCACTTTGTGGTGGTAGAGGGAGTAATTGTTGAAGGTGGTGGATAGGGTGCCAGTCAACAGGCTACTTTGTCCTGGATAGTGTCAAGCTTCTTGAGTGTTGCTGGAGCTGCGTTCATCCAGGAGGGTGGAGAGTATTCCATCACACTCCTGACTTTGTGCCTTGTAGATGATGGACAGGTTTTGGGGAGTCAGGAGGTGAGTTACTCTTCACAGGATTCCCAGTCTCCGATAAAAGCAAAATGCTGTGGATGCTGGAAATCCGAAACAAAAACAAAAAATAGCTGGAAAAACTCAGCAGGTCTGACAGCATCTGCGGATGGAAGAGTCATTCAGACTTGAAACGTCAACTGTATTCCTCTCCTGCTGATTTTTTTCCAGCTATTTTTTGTTTTTGTTCCCAGTCTCTGACTTGCTCTTGTGGCCACTGTGTTGTAACAATTCTGTGATCGTGAAAACAATTGAATTTGAATAAACAGCTATTAGTAAGCTGCAGTTATACAATGTGTCTTCCATCAGGGTGTCACATGCTGAAAGCAATTTGGAAGCTTGTGTGCTGCAGCCAATAACATACAGCAACTACAAGGGGAAACTGATTCCCACTGGTGGAAGGATTGAGAACGAGAGGGCTCGGATTCCAGATTATTGGCAAAAGAAGCACTGGGGTCATAAGGAGAAACTTTTTAACGCAGCGAGTGATTCAGCTGTTGAATGCGCTGCCTGACAGTGCGATGGAAGTAGGCGCAATCGAAGCGTATGAGAGGGAATTGGATTATTATCTAAAAAAGGAAGGATGTGCAGGGTTACAGGGAGAAGGCGGGGAAGTGGCAGTAGCTGAATTGGTCATTTGGAGAACAGACGCAGTCACGATGGGCTGAATGGCCTCCTGGGCTGTATCTGTGTTGTAACAATGCTGTAATTCTATGACTCTGTAATTGATTCTGAACATGTCATTTGCCTTCCTAATTTCCTGCTATATTTTTTGCGTCCCTTGGATAAGAACACCCAAGTCTCTCTGAACGTCAACATCCATGAGGTTCATTTAAAAAAACTTCTACTTTTCTATTCTTGCCACCAAAGTGAATAATCTCAGATTTCCCCATATTATACTCCATCTGCCACCTTGTTGGTCACTACCTTAACTTTTTATTTCTCTTTACAGCCCCTCTATGCCCTCCTCATTCCCACCTCGCTTTGTGCCGTCAGAAAACTTAGATACTTTACTCTTGGGCCAGAATTTTATGGTCGGCATGCAAGCTTGGTGGGAGCGGTCGGGAAGACAACTGCTACCTGTGACCGACTCTGCACCGCCATTTTACATGGGCGGACACATTAAAGCCCGCCCTGCGTGGATCGCGAGCGGTAAAGCACTGAGCGCTACCTGTGCGGGCGGGGGGAGGAGGGAGAGTCGGGCCTAGCACGGAGGTCACATGTGCGCGTAAAGGAGCGCTTCAATCTTGCTGAAGCACAGAGCTGTGTCAGGGAGATTGAAGCGCTTTTTTTTAAAAAAATTTAATAAATACAGTAAAAAATTGAATGAAACTTGTCCCCTCATGTGACTGTGTCACATGAGATGGGACATGTTTTTAATGTCAAAATAAAGGTTTTAGTTAACTAGTTTTAGCTTTAGGAAACCTCATCCTGCTCATGGTTGAGGTTTCCTAAAAAAGTGTAAAGGCCGCTTGGCCCTTTCACCTGCCCGCCAACCGTTAGCGTAAATTTCAAGTTAATTAGGTCCTTAATGGCCTTAATAGGCCTTTCAATTATCTGCAGATACAAAGCCAACTCTGGCGTGCACCCACTGAACAAAACATGCGAGTGCGCGGGGAAATCAGGATGCACGCCCGACATCATCGCATGTCATATTACTTTCCGGCATGATGGGCGCGCACCCACACACCAAAGGTAAAATTCTGGCCTTGTCTAGGTCATTAATATAGACTGTAAATAGCTCAGGTATCAGCACTGCTCCTTGCGGCACTCAACTACTGCCAACTTGAGAATGCCCCATTCTTCCTACTCTTTCCGTCCTGTCCGTTAACCAATCCATGCTAATGTATTAACCCCAAATCCATAAGCCCTTATCTTGCATATTAATACTTTGCGTGGCACCTTATTGAATTCCTTTTGGAATTCCAAGTATACCACATCTACTGGCTTCCCTTTATCTACCCTTAAGAAACATCCTCGAAAATCTCTAATAAATTTGTCCAACGTGGGCTTGAATTTTTCAGTTGTCGGGTGCGAGCCTTCTGCGGGCCCTGGAGCAGCTGGGAAACAGACCCCCGACCGGCGATTTCACATTGGCTGGCCAGCGCTGCCGGGGTCGGGGCAGGAAGAAGGTGGGCGATGGCATCACTGTGGGCGCATGTGAGCACTGCGAGAGAGCTCCCTGACGGTAGAGAGCTGCCTGAGGGAGCCGTGGACCTGCAAATAATGAAATAAAGGTGTAAAGAGCTGTAAAAACACGTCCATGAATCACTGTCAAGCACCTGAAAGGGTACCTCATTAAAATGCTGTCCCCAGACATTTATTTTTTATTTTATTTCCAAACAGAAATTTCATCCCACCCTTGGATGAGGTTTAATGGAAGATATAAACGCCACCTGGCCGATTCGCTCGGCAGCCAACAGTAAGGTTGGACAGGCCATGAAAAATTGCTGACAATTAGGTGATTAACGGGCTTAGTTGTCCACTTAACTTTTGGCGGGGGCACTTCTGACTTTTTGTGTGTGCCTTCCAAGCAAAATATCGCACGGGTGCGCGATGACGGAGGGACACTCGCCCAACGTCATCTTGCGTGATCTTACGCCCGTTCGGGTCGGACATGTGCCCAATCTCAGGACCCAAAATTCTGGCCCATTCCTCTTTTGTACAACCACGTTGATTTTGTCTGATCATGCAATGATTTTTTTTTTTAGTGCAACGTTAAGACTTCCTTAATTATTGGCTCCAGCACTTTCCTCATGGCTGATTCCAGGTTAACTGGCCTGTTTCTCTCTCCCTCCTTTCTTGAATAGCAGTGTTACGTTTTCTAATTTCCAAGCTGCTGTGACTGTTTCAGAATCTAGAGATTTTGGCAAATCATAGCCAGTGCATCCACCAACTCTGCAGCTATAATAAGGTTGTAGACTATTGGATCCTGAGGATTTGTCTGAATTTAATTCCTTAAGTTTCTCTATTACTTTTTCCCTGTTATTAATTACCTTAATTTTCTCACTTATTTTAGTCCCTAGGTTACCTTCTATTATGTGTCTTCTCAGGTACACAGAATGTTTGTTTAATGTCTTTACCACTTCCTCATTCCTATGACAATCTCTCCATCAGAGAGGTTAAAAATAATAAGTCAAAGATTGACATGTTATCAAATTACCTGCAATGTGATAGTCATAGAAGCCCTCAGTTATTGAGTAAACATCGAAATCTTTGTACTTATGAAAGGCTAATTGTTAAGTTCCTGGCATGAAACAAATATTGTTCTGTGGCACTTCTTGTAATTGAGCTCAAATACTCACATCCCTGAGACAGAACCTGTTCTAATATTATGCAAGATATGTATTCGGGTCACGTCAGTGAAGAAAGAGAGAAAGATAGAGTGTGCTTTGGGATTTCCTGAGGTTGTGAAAGGCACTATGTAGGTCTTTCCTTTCTTTCATGTTCACCAATATAGCAACAATCATTGCATTCAAAATGGAGGTGAGACATTGGTCTAGAAATGAGATAATGCTCAAATCGGGCAAAAACCACAACAATGTGGTCTACTAGCTTCACTGGAATACAACCAGTCACCACCCGAGATGCAGCTTGCTGCTCATCGGGGCTCCTATACTTATATTGTGTCTTCCTCAGGATGTCCCCAAGTGTTTCACCATCTATGTGATATATGTGGCAACCATATTATGCACAGCAAGGTGTGACGATGAGATAATAAGGTGTAACAATGATAACTGAAAGCAATGAGGTAACTGATTTATGTGTTTTAATGAGGGATAAATGATTAGCCAGGATAAAGAAATTACCCAGCTTATCTTTGAATTGTGTCACCTCAGGGACCTTGGTTAAATGTCTCATACAAAAGGCAGCACTTCCAACAATAACAGTAAGGTAAACTTGCATTTCTGTAGCACCCTCCACAACCTCAGAATGCCCTAAGGTGCTTTACAGCCAATGAAGCACTTTTAAAGTGCAGTCACTGATATAACGTAGGGAATACAGCAGCCATATTTAGACACAGCAAGGTCCCGCAAACAACAATGTGATATTGACCAGATAATCTGTTTGACTGATATTGGATGAGGAAGTGATTTTTGTTGGACCACCTGGGAGAACTCCCTTCCTCTCCCTTGAAATAGCGTCATGGGATCTTCTACTTTTACCTGAGAGGTGGCCGCCACATTCAGCATTGTAGCAGTCCCTCGATACTGGTGCTCAGAGAGTCAATCTAGATAATGTGCTCAAGAATCTATAGCGGGGCTTGAAGCCACAACCTTGTCTTAGGAGTGCTATCTTATAAGTGTTATTGCTTGTAAAGTGTGGACCTAGATTAGGGTCTTAAATCTTTGGCATTTAACTCCATAATCATTTTGACCTAGCGCCAAGACTGCGCCAACACACGTTGTGAAGAGCCCTTTTTTAATTAGTTATTGGGATGTGAGTGTTGCTGGCAAGGTCAGCACTTATCGTCCATCTCTAATTGCCCTTGAGAAGGTGGTGGTGAGCTGCTTTCTTGAGCCACTGCAGTCCATCTGGTGTAGGTACATCCACAGTGCTGTTAGAGACAGAGTTTCAGGATTTTGACCCAGCGACAGTGAAGGAACGGCGATATATTTCCAAGTCAGGATGATGAGTGGCTTGGAGGGGAACTTCCAGGAGGCGGTGTTCCCATGTGTCTGCTGGATACAATAGGGAGTTGGATTTTTATCTGAGAAGGAAGAATGTGCAGGTTTACAAGGAGAAGGTGGGGAAGTGACAGTAGGTGAATGTTCATTTGGAGAACAGACGCAGTCACGATGGGCTGAATGGCCTCCTTCTGTGCTGAATCTGTGTTGTAACAATTTTGTAATTTTATGAATCTGTAATTGATTCTGAACATGCTATTTGCCTTCCTAATTACTTGCCGTATTTTCTATGTTCCTTGGATGAGTACACCCAAGTCTCTTTGGACATCAACATCTATAAGTTTCACGTCTGAAAGGACACCCTCATAAAAATGCTGTCCCCAGATAATTATCTTTAGTTTATTTCCAAACCGAATTTCATCCTGCCCTTGGATGAGTTTTGATGAAAAATGTAAAGGCTGCCTGGTCGATTCACCCGTCAGCCAGCCGTAAGGTTGGACAGGCTCCTCCAGCGGGACCCTCACCCAACATCAGCTTACGTCATCTTATGCCTGTCTGGGGCAGGCACCCACCCGACTTCGGGATGCAAAATTCTGGCCATGATTTCTCTTTTGTGAAACCAGGTTGATTTTGTCTGATCATGCGATGATTTTTAAGTACATTGTTAAGACTTCCTTAATTATTGGTTCTAGCACTTTCCTGATGACTGATGCCAGGCTAAATGGATTGTAGTTCCTTGGCCAGAAATCCACCCCCCCCCCGCCCCCCCCCATGTTGGGGGCGTTGTGCGGGGGCAGGTGTGTACCCGATTGGCAGCCCCGATCGGTTCCCCACCGCCATTTTATGTGGGCGGGTCAATTAAGGTCCGCCCGTCGTGGCATGTGCCCGGAAGGGCTGAGTGCTCCCTGTGCGGGCGGGGGAGGGGGGGTGGGGGGGGAGGAGGGGGGATTCCCTGAGATCGGTCTGAAGCCTAGTCTTCTAGGCCCAGAACCACTCGAGTTCACCTTGAAAGTCATCTGTAGCCTAGGCAACAGCCTTCCACCAGCTATGCTGCAGCCACTGGGATAGCAGCATTAGGACGGACAAAGTTACATGAAAGACAGGTACTAAAGGAAATCACAAGGTTGATTAACCTATTTTGAAATACAATATTACAAGACTTAATTTCTAATATTTTTGTGTGGGCTTTTAATTTTGCATTCTGGTCAAGAGGAGTCCATGTCCAAATGCAGCAAGACCTGGACAATATCCAGGCTTAGGCTGACAAATGGTAAATAACATTTGTGCCACAGAAGTGTCAGGCTATGATCATCTCCAACAAGACAGCATCTAACCATCACGCCTTGACATTCAATGGCATTACCGTCACTGAATTCCCCACTATCAATATCCTGGGGGCTTACGAACATTGACCAGACACAGAACTGGACTAGCCATATAAATATTGTGGCTAGAAGAGCAGGTCAGAGGCTAGGAATCCTGCAGAAAGTAACTCACCTTCTGACTACCCAAAGACTGTCATAGAAACATAGAAAATAGGATCAGAAGTAGGCCATTCGGCCCTTCGAGCCTGCTCCGCCATTCAATATGATCATGGCTGATCCTCTATCTCAATGCCGCACTCCCGCACACTCCCCATACTCCTTGATGCCTTTAGAGTCCAGAAATTTATTTCCTTCTTAATATATTCAGTGACTTAGCCTCCACAGCCTCTGTGGTAGAGAATTCCACAGGTTCACCACCCTCTGAGTGAAGAAGTATCTCCTCATCTCAGTCCTAAATGATCTACCCCGTATCCTGAGATTGTGACCCCTTGTTCTAGATGCCCCTCCAGACAGAGGAAATATTATTCCTGCATCCAGTCTGTCCATCCCTGTCAGAATTTTATGTTTCAATGAGATCTCCTTTCATCCTTCTAAACTCCAGTGAATACAGGCCTAGTTGGTCCAATCTCTCCTCATACGACAACCCTGTCCACCATTTACAAGGCACAAGTCAGGAGTGAATTGGAATACTCTCCACTTGCCTGTGAAGCTCCAACAACATTCATGAAGCTTGACATCATCTATGACAAAGTAGCCCACTTGATTGGCACCCCTTCCACAAGCATTCACTCCCTCCACCACCGATTAACAGTGGTAGCAGTATGTGCCATCTACAAGATGCACTGCAGAAAGTCACCAATCCTCTTTAGACAGCACCTTCCAAACCCACGATCGTTACCATCTAGAAGGACAAGGGCAGATACATGATAACACCGCCACCTAAATTCCTCTCCAAGCCTCTCACCATCCTGACTTGGAAATATATCGTCGTTCTTTCACTGTTGTTGGGTCAAAATCCTGGAACTCCCTCCTTAACAGCACTGTGGGTGTACCTACACCACATGGACTGCAGTAGTTCAAGGGGTCACAGTGGTTCAAGAAGACAGCTCACCAACGTCTCAAGGACAATTAGGGATGGGCAATAAATGCTGGCCTAGCCAGCGACACCCACATCATGTAAATGAATTAAATAAAAGGACCATGTGATGGCCAGTGACAGAGGAAACAATTGTTTGGGGAAATGGTGCTGAGATTACAGGTATCACTCTTGGATTAGCTGCTACTACAGCCCTGGTAGGAAAGGACTGTGCGAGTGTTACCCTGCCTTCCTCCTCTTCATGCTCCCACTCTTTCACTTCTCACATAAGATCATAAGGACATAAGAAATAGGAGCAGGAAAAGGCCATTTGGCCCTTCAAGACTGCTCCACCACTTAATAGGATCATGGCTGATCTGATTATGGCTCTAACTGCACTTTCCTGCTTGCCTTGACTCACTTGTCAGTCAAAAATCGGTCTAACTCAGCCTTGAATATATTCAATGACCCACCTCCACCGGTCTCTGTAGAAGGGAATTCTAAAGACTAACCACCGTCTAAGAGAAGAAATTCCTTTTTGTCTCCATCTTAAATGGGAGACCCCTTATTTTTAAACTGTATCCACTAGTTCTAGATTCCCTCACGAGGGGAAACATCCTCTCAGTATCGACCCTATCAACTCCCCTCAGGATCTTATATGTTTCAATAAGATCACCTCTCATTCTTCGAAATCCAACAAGTATAGGCCGAACCTGTTCAACCTATCCTCATAAGACACCTGATAGCTGGTGATATCTCATGATGGCGAGGCTGTGCAGCATGAGACAGGCCACCAGAAATCTTGAGACCTGCAGAGTCGAGTTCTGCAGGGCCCCTCCAGAATGGTGCTGGCACCAGAATCAATGCTCCAGCATACCAATGCTTTGTTCTATCGGATTCCTTTTGGTTGCACGACGCTCACTGCAAGCATGCTGCCCATGTGGGTGTGGGTTGCAAATCAGATCATGAGCCATGTCATCAGTGGATAGCCCTTGTTGCCCAATAGCCACACTTTGGTGTGCCATGAAGATTGAAATACAGCTGGCATAGAGGACTGCCACACAAGGAATGCTTTATGGTTGCTGCCAGGGTACTGAACATTGACCCGCATGATGCACTGCCTATGGTCACATGCCAGCTGCATGCTGAGGGAGTGGAATCCCTTTTAACACAGGTACATGACAGAGTTGACATGCGGTGCATGCAAGGCAATGCGCACTATGGGGAATCCATGCAAACCCTTGTGCTTCCTCTGCCTGTGTCTCTTTAGCACCAGGAAGTTAAGTGAAATTATTTTTTATTGCGCAGAAAGCCTCAGCAACCTTCCTTAGGCAATAATAATTTGGAAATATTCAGATGTTGCAATTACACCCAGCGGCTGACTGGAAGGAGTGAGGCATTTAGGAATTCTTTGCCATTGTCACTTTCACAGCCACTGGCAATGCTGTCCTTGAGGTTAGCAAAAAATGTAATTCAGCACCTGCCACACCACTCCCCCTTGGCTTTTGAAACTTTAAACAACTGTAGAAAGTCCTGAAGTTATAGAATCGCAGCAACAGCCAGAAGAAATCAATCAGCAACTAAATTATGGGGAGAATTTTCTCCCCGTCGGGGGTGGGGGGGGGCAGTGGGTGCGGGCAGGCAGCCAATCACTGCCCACCATCGGCTGCGTGCCCCCATTTTATGTGGGTGGGCCAATTACCAGTGGATGAGGTTTCATGATCAATGCGAACGCCGCCTGGGCTCTTCACCTGCCCCCTGCCAACCTTAAGGTTGAATGGGCAGCCCAGTTAAGTATTTTAATTGATATTTAAATGGCCTTAATAGGCCTTTGACAGTTCGGCGGGTGTGCAGCGGACTCCGGTGTGCGGATGCTGAACTGAATGACGCGCGGTGACATTGGGATGCACACCCGATGTCATTGTGCGTCATTTTATGCGTCGGCGGTACAAGCGGGACAGTCTACATCTGAACCAGAGAGGGGCTAACATCCTTGCGGGCGGGTTAGCTGGTGCTGTTGTGAGGAATTTAAACTAATTCAGTGGGGGAGGGGACACAGAATGTT
The DNA here is from genome assembly GCF_017639515.1 of Carcharodon carcharias. Classification (NCBI taxonomy): domain Eukaryota; kingdom Metazoa; phylum Chordata; class Chondrichthyes; order Lamniformes; family Lamnidae; genus Carcharodon; species Carcharodon carcharias. Next base: position 7,911,199 of record NC_054500.1, read on the forward strand.
AGCAGAATTTGGACACATCATAATACATTAAAACAATCAAGCCAGAGGGAGTACAGCTGCATTAAGTTTCAAGGGAATAAGGCAAGGCTGGATGGCCTCTCCCTCTTGTTGTGTACCAGCTTGTCCTGCATGAATATAGATGGAGAGTATGTAAGCAGGATGTCTGCCAGGCCAGATAATTCGATGCCTGGCATGTGTGGGTGGTGAGTAGTGCCATGGACACGATGAGGACACGATCTACATTGCAGATGAAGGTGTGTCTGAGAGTGAATGGTGATGTCCCTCGAACTGGCAGTGAGTGAGATGTGGATGTGTGATGAGCTTGTGAGTGATTGAGTTGAGAGTGAGGAGAAGAGTGAATTATCCTAACGGAATGGAGGAGATCGCTCATTCTCTTTTGGCACTGGGTGGCTATCCTCTTTTGCAGGGTGTTGGCACTGACCACTGCTGCCACTGCCTCCTATGCTGGATTTGCCACATGGCTTGCTGGTCTTCGCCCAGAGTTGGGGTAGAGGAATTCACAGCAGGTTTCCACTGCATCCAGCAGACGCTCGAGGGAGACATAGCTAAATTTTGGGGCAGTATCATTCTCTGTTTGGCAGCCATGAATTTCCAGCAGCTTCTGATGCCTTAGAGAGAGCTAGCTCTGTGCAGGGGCACTCTTTGAATACGGCGTCAGGATTACTGAAGGCATGAGGTGATGACAGGGCAGGCGAATAAGATACTGCCCTGCCAGTGACCCAGGGTGTTTCCCGGTATGCATTATTAATAAGGTGGGACACACCAGGAATGGGACGATACGGCATGAAAACCCACCATTGCAGCCACCGGATAAAATGTCCTTTTTCCTGCCCGCTATTGCACTTAGTGTAAATCTGGGATGATTTCATCCCTAGTATCAGTGATAGTGACCATAACAACTATGATCATTAAAAACCTATCTGGTTCACTAACTCCCTTTAGGGAAGGAAATTTGCTGTCCTTTCCTGGTCTGGCCTATATGTAACTCCAGACCCATAGCAGTGTGGTTGACATTTAATTGCCCTCTGAAATGGCGTGGTAAGCCACTCAGTTCAAGGGCAGTTAGGGATGGACAACAAATGCTGGCCTTGTGCCCACATCTCCCATTGGAAGAATAAAATAAATGTTCCCTTCAGAGGCTTCAGCCCCACCACTGGCCCCAGGCTCAGCAATGACCAATTGAATAACAGTCAGCACTGTCTCCTGCATAGATCTTGAAGGTGCACCTGTTCTCCTCCTGTTGGTTGCTGCTGCCTCCAGTTGTGTGGGTCACCATCTTGTGCAAGAGGAGGAAGTTTGGCAATGACTGTTATGCAATCTGTTTGGGTGATGTGGGTGTCATTGTTAAACAGCTGTTAGCACAAGCTGTGAGGTGTGGTGTGAAACTTGCAGCATTGTTAAATATGTGCGGGTGAGGTGAAGTGAGTTAATAAAAACAAAAAAAAGGGATGCTGGAAATCCAAAACAAAAACAGAATTACCTGGAAAAACTCAGCAGGTCTGGCAGCATTGGCGGAGAAGAAAAGAGTTGATGTTTCAAGTCCTTATGACCCTTCGACGACAGAACTAGGTGAATCCAAGGAACGGGTGAAATATAAGCTGGTTTAAGGGGGGCTGTGGGTTGGGGGGGGGGCGGTGGTGGGGGGAGAGAAGTGGAGGGGGGTGGTGTGGTTGTAGGGACAAACAAGTAGTGATAGAAGCAGATCATCAAAAGATGTCACAGACAACAGAACAAAAGAACACATAGGTGTCGAAGTTGGTGATACTATCTAAACGAATGTGCTAATTAAGAATGGATGGTAGGGCACTCAAGGTATAGCTCTAGTGGGGGTGGGGAGAGCATAAAAGATTTAAAAATATTTAAAAATAATGGAAATAGGTGGGAAAAAGAAAAATCTATATAATTTATTGGAAAAAAACAAAAGGAAGGGGGAAGAAACAATTTCTCTGCTCCTCTCACCCATTCTAATCTCTCTCTCGCTCAACTTACTGCACTCCATTCTCTCAGGTCCAACCCTGACATTGTCATCAAACCAGCTGACAAGGGTGGTGCTGTTGTTGTCTGGCGCACTGACCTCTACCTCGCGGAGGCTGAGCGTCAACTCGCAGACACTTCCTCCTACCACTCCCTGGACCATGACCCCACTACTGAACATCAAGCCATTATTTCCAGGACTGTCACTGACCTCATCTCCTCTGGGGATCTTCCTCCCACAGCTTCCAACCTGATAGTCGCCCAACCTCGGACGGCCCGCTTCTACCTCCTACCCAAAATCCACAAACAGAACTGCCCCGGTAGACCGATCGTCTCAGCTTGCTCCTGCCCCTCAGAACTCATTTCTCGTTATCTTGACTCCCTTCTCTCTCCCCTTGTCCAGTCCCTTCCCACCTATATCTGTGATTCCTCTGACACCTTACGTCACATCAACAATGTCCAGTTCCCTGGCCCCAACCACTTCGTCTTCACCATGGACGTCCAATCGCTCTACACCTCCATCCCCCACCAGGATGGTCTGAGGGTCCTTAGCTTCTTCCTCGAACAGAGGCCTGAACAATCCCCATCCACCACTACTCTCCTCCATCTGGCTGAACTTGTTCTCACACTGAACAATTTCTCCTTCAACTCCTCTCACTTCCTCCAAATAAAAGGTGTGGCTATGGGTACCCGCATGGGCCCCAGCTATGCCTGTCTCTTTATGGGGTATGTGGAACATTCCTTGTTACAGTCCTACTCCGGCCCCCTTCAACAATTCTTTCTCCGGTACATCGATGATTACTTCGGTGCTGCTTCGTGCTCTCGTCGGGACTTGGAAAAGTTTATTAATTTTGCTTCCAATCTCCACCCCTCCATCATTGCCTTGTGGTCCATCTCTGACACTTCCCTTCCCTTCCTTGACCTCGCTGTCTCAATCTCTGGTGATAGACTGTCCACCAATATCCATTACAAGCCTACCGACTCCCACAGCTACCTCGACTACAGCTCCTCACACCCCGCTTCCTGTAAGGACTCCATCCCATTCTCTCAGTTCCTTCGCCTCCGTCGCATCTGTTCTGATGATGCTACCTTCAAAAACAGTTCCTCTGACATGTCCTCCTTCTTCTTTAACGGAGGTTTTCCACCCATGGTCGTTGACAGGGCCCTCAACCGTGTCCGGCCCATCTCCCACGCATCCGCCCTCTCACCTTCTCCTCCCTCCCAGAAACATGATAGGGTCCCCCTTGTCCTCACTTATCACCCCACCAGCCTCCGCATTCAAAGGATCATCCTCCGCCATTTCCGCCAACTCCAGCATGATGCCACTACCAAACACATCTTCCCTTCACCCCCACTGTCGGCATTCCATAGAGATCGTTCCCTCTGGGACACCCTGGGCCACTCCTCCATCACCCCCTACTCCTCAACCCCCACCTATGGCGCCACCCCATGCCCACGCAAAAGATGTAACATCTGCCCCTTCACTTCCTCTCTCCTCACCGTCCAAGGGCCCAAACACTCCTTTTAAGTGAAGCAACATTTCACTTGCATTTCCCCCAACTTAGTCTACTGCATTCGTTGCTCCCAATGCGGTCTCCTCTACATTGGAGAGACCAAACGTAAACTGGGCGACCGCTTTGCAGAACACCTGCGGTCTGTCCGCAAGAATGACCCAAACCTCCCTATCGCTTGCCATTTCAACACTTCACCCTGCTCTCTTGCCCACATGTCTGTCCTTGGCTTGCTGCATTGTTCCAGTGAAACCCAATGCAAACTGGAGGAACAACACCTCATCTTCCAACTAGGCACTTTACAGCCTTCCGGACTGAATATTGAATTCAACAACTTTAGATCTTGACCTCCCTCCTCCATCCCCACCCCCTTTCTGTTTCTTCCCCCTTCCTTTTGTTTTTTTCCAATAAATTATATAGATTTTTCTTTTACCCACCTATTTCCATTATTTTTAAATATTTTTAAATCTTTTATGCTCCCCCCACCCCCACTAGAGCTATACCTTGAGTGCCCTACCATCCATTTTTAATTAGCACATTCGTTTAGATAATATCACCAACTTCGACACCTATGTGTTCTTTTGTTCTGTTGTCTGTGACATCTTTTGATGATCTGCTTCTATCACTGCTTGTTTGTCCCTACAGCCACCCCAACCCCCTCCACTTCTCCCCCCCCGCCCCACCCCCCCCCCCCCCCCCCCACCTCCCCCCCATCCCCCTTAAACCAGCTTATATTTCACCCGTTCCTTGGATTCACTTAGTTCTGTCGAAGGGTCATGAGGACTCAAAACGACAACTCTTTTCTTCTCCGCCGATGCTGCCAGAACTGCTGAGTTTTTCCAGGTAATTCTGTTTTTGTTTTGAAGTGAGTTAATGTTAGGTATGTGCCTTGATCAACAGAGATTGTCAGAAAGTGTGAGGGGGTGTGGTAAATTGAGGATCAAGTGGCTTTTATTTTTATTCTTTAATGGGATTTGAGTGTCACTGCCAAGGCCAGCATTTGACTTGTTGCCCATCCCTAATTGTCCTTGGGAAGGTAGTCATGGTGAGCCACTTACTTGAACCACTGTAGACCATCTGGTTTGACTTTTCTGTTGTGACTCGGTACAATTGAGTGATTTGCTAGACCATTTCAGAGGTCAGTTAAGAGTCACAGTGCTGTGCGTCTGGAGTCTGTGGTGCCATTGGTAAAATGTGCATTTAATGATGCATTTACTGATCTTGACCACTCATGTTAAGACAATTAACTTATCCCGATACTATATCCAGGTCCTTGCGACTACACTACTGACATTAACTGGGATAAGTTAAGTGTAAAAAGTAACAGAATTCTAAAAATGTATTCAGGAGAATTTTCATAGCCAGTTTGAAGCAAGCCCAAGAGAAATGGTCTTGCAAGAGAAGGGGCGGTTCTGGATTTAATTTTAGGGAATAAATCTGGGCAGGTGGAAGAGGTATCAGTGGGAGAGCATTTTAGTGGCAGTGATCATAATTTAGTTAAATTCAGCAGAGCTATGAAAAAGGATAAAAATGGATCAAGTGTAAGTAAAAATCTTTAATTGGGGAAAGGCCAGTCTTACTAAGCTGCAATGTGATTTGGCAAAAGTGGACTGGAAATAGCTACTTGAAGTGTCAAAGCGATGGGAGGTATTCAAGAAAGAGATAGAGAGGGTTCAGAACATATACATTCCCGACTCCCGAATCTAGACCTCCTGGATGTCATTGGGCAAACAGAATAGTATAAGGCAAAAGAGAGGACCGTTTGTCAGATACTGAGAGTCCAATGCTGCAGAAAGTCTAGAATATAGAAAGAGCGGGTGTGAAATTAAAAAGGGCATTAGGAAAGCAATGAGAGCGCATGCAAAGATATTTGCAAATAAAATCAAGGAAAACTCAAAGATACTTTATAAAAGATAACTAAGCAAAGATTAGGGTCAAATAGAGGCCAAAAAGGTACTTGTGCGAGGAGGCAGAAGACTTGTACATGGTTCTTAATGAATACTTTACAGACATTATAGTTATGAAGGAGTTTGAAATATTGGATAGGATAACATAAGAAACATTAAGATGTTTTGCATCACTGAAAGTGGATAAACCACTCGGCCTGGTTGAAATGTATCCCCGGCTGCAAAGAGAGCAAGGGAATAAATAATCAAGGCTCACCATCACTTTCCAATCTTCTCTGGCTACAGGCATAGTGCTAGAAGATTTGTGCCGTTCCTTAAAAAAGGAAGAAGGGATAGACCTAGTGATATTACCATCTTTGGGGGCAACTTATTGGAAAAATTCTGAGGGTCGATGTAAATCGTTAATTTGAAAAGCACAGATTAATCAAGGATAGTCAACATGGATTTGTTAAGGGAAGGTTATGTCTGACTAACTTGATTGAATTTTTTGAGAAAGTAACAAGGAGGGCCAATGAGTAGCATGTTAATGTAGTCTACAGAGATTTCAACAAGGCTTTTGACAAGGTCCCACTGGTCAAACTAGTCATAAAATTAAAAGCTCATGGGATCCAAGAGAAAGTGAAAAGTTGGATCCAATATTGTCTCAGTGGCAGGAAGTAAAGGGTTATCATTAATGGACGTTGGGGTGCACGTTCACAGAACCCTGAGCGTAGCAGAACAGGTAGATAAGATGATCAAGAAGATATATGGGATAGTTTACTTCATTGGCAAGGACCCACGGTACAAGAATAGGGAGGTTATGCTGGAACTGTATAAAACACCAGTTCAATTGCAGCTAAAGTACTGCTACAAGTGCTGGTCACCACATTACAGGAAGCATGTGATTGCATTAGAGGTTGTACAGAAGAATTTTTTTAATGATTTATAATTGTCCTTAGGAAGGTGGTGGTGAGCTGTCTTCTTGAACCCCTGCAGTTCATGTGGTGTAGGTATACCCACAGTGTTGTTAGAAAGGGAGTTCCAGGATTTTTACCCAGTGACTGAAGGAACGGTGATATATTTCCAAGTCAGGATAGTGTGTGGCTTGGAGAGGAACTTGCAGGTGGTGGTGGTCCCATGTATCTGCTGCCCTTATCCTTTTAGGTGGTAGGGCTCAGGGGTTTGGAAGGTGCTGTCAAAGGAGCCTTAGTTAGTTGCTGCAATACATTTTGTAGATGGTACACACTGTTGCCACCATGTGTCGATGGTGGAGGGAGTGAATGTTGAAGGTGGTGGATGGGTTGCAATCAAGTGAGCTGCTTTTTCCTGAATGGTGTTGAATTTCTTGGGTGTTATTGGAGCTGCGCTCATCCAGGCAAGTGGAGTGTACACTCATGACTTGTGCCTTGTAGATGGTCGACAAACTTTGGGGTGTCAGGAGGTGAGTTACTCTCTGTAGAATTCCAAGCCTCTGACCTGCTCTTACAGCCACAGTATTTTTATGGCTGGTCCAGTTCAGTTTCTGGTCAATGGTAACCCCCAGGCTGTTGATGTGGGGGACTCAGCGACAGTAATGCCATTGAATGTCATGGGGAGATGGTTAGATTCAATCATGTTGGAAATGGTCATTGCCTGGCACTTGTGTGGCACGAATGTTACATGTCATTTATCAGCCTGAGCCTGAATGTTGTCCAGATATTGCCATATATGCACACAGACTGCTTCCATACTTGAGGAGTCATGAATAGTGCTGAACATTGTGCAATCTTCAGCAAACATCCCCACTTCTGGCCTTGTGATGGAGGGAAGCTCATTGATGAAGCAGTTGAAGATGGTTGGGTCAAGGACACTGTAAGATTTAGGGTTCGGGAACCACAGATACCTAAAATAGGCAGTAGAATATTTGTGAGGAACTTTAAGCTGGTTGATTAAGTTTGTTAAGAAGTAACAGTTTAGATATGATGTGTTTGCTAAATAGACAGGAAAAGTATACAATCTGTGACAGTTGAGAGCAGTTCACTTTTCCCAAAGGACAAACGGACAGTTGGCAAAGAGGCTGTTGATCTCAGTAGCTTGTGATGGCAGCATTCTGCTCTCTAGCTGAAGTGCTCGGGAACTTATCTCAGCTTCCCTGCTCGTTCCTGGTCCACCTTCTATTTGAACAAGGCATCGCCTGACTGGACTGCCACTTGACAAGGACTCGTAAATATACTTTGGGCGGGTTTTATGGTTCCACCAGTGGCAGGACCAGAAAATCCCACCTTTTATTTCTAGCGGCTGGCGGTTTGCCCTATGTCAATACTTGTTTGAAACTTTCTAACCAATAAATGCAGGACAGGTACCCCATATATAAGGATGGTCACCTCCCCCATGTCCATACTTAGCTCAAAGTCACTTCTTTACTTTACCTCATGCTGAGGGTCATTTGTTAACCCTTACCAGATGCTTGCATAGTTAAAATGATACTTAAGGTGCCAGAAGACTTCCTGCTATCAGTTATGGAATGTGTACACCTCTGTTTTGCCTCAGTCCCTGGCTGCTAAGAATTTTTTTCCGAAGAGACAGAAACAGAAAGCATACAACCTTCTGACACGTGTTTAGAATACAACGCCAGTTAATTCCATAGGGCAGAATCTTCCCCCCATTGCGGGGGGAGGGGCGGGGGGGGGCGTTTGTGCGGGGGTGGAAGGGAGCGGGTGCGAATCTGATCGGGTCCACACCACCATTTTACGTGGATGGGCCAATTAAGGCCCACCCGGCGTGACACTCTCCCGGAAGCGCCGTGCGGGCAGGGGGAGGGGGTGGGTGATTCCCTGAGTTGGGGCCTGCGCATGCAGACGAAAGAGCACAGAAATCTCCAGAAAAATTTCCACAGAGGTGCCTCAGGGAGACTAGCTAAAGTTTTTAGAAGTTAAATAAAGAAAATAAAATATTTTAAGACATGTCCCCTCATATAACAGTATCACATGAGCTGGGACATGTCAAGGAACATAAATGGAAAACTTTATTTAATTTATAAAAACTTCATGAAAACTCATCCCAGGCGAAGGCCGCCTGGGCTCTTTGCCTGCCAGCCGCCAACCTTAAGGTTCGACGAGCAGCTCATTTAACCATTTTAATTAGTTTTTAACAGGCCTTAATAGGCCTGTGGCAGTTTGGCAGGCAGACAGCTGACTCAGCTGCGCGCCCACTGAACTGAAAATATAAATGACGCACGGTGACATCAGGATGCCCGTCTGACATCACCATGCGTCATTTTACATGTCGGTGAGCGGGCCCCACCCCTGCTCGCCGACCGGAAAGTTCTTCCCATAGCGTTCTTAAGGACATTGGCCGGAATCTTCCGGCATCATTGGCGTTGGTGGGTGGGGGAACAATATGGCAAGGAGGCCAAAAATCGATTTCACGCCGTCGTGTAACTAACTGGTCTGTGATCATCAGCTCCACCCGTCAATGATGGGCCGTGTTTCCCACTGCTACACATCGGGAACATAATTTTCATACATTTTCATCTAATTATAAGCCCCCTGCTCACCAGAGTCAACCCCCCACGTCAAATTTTCCACCCACGTCGGCGTGACTTCAGAACGGCATGCTCCATGGGCAAGTGCGCACTTGGCAGCCTGATCTACGTGGGGAATTCGGGGGTAGGTGCACACAACCTCACACAGCGCTCTTGAGCCTCGGCCGTAGGACATCAAGGAGGAGGTGCTACACATTCGCAGGGGGCACCAGGCAAGTCGCTTTTTCCCGGTTGGCTTTCATTGGGGTGCCGGGGCCTCCAGTGTGGGTCAGACCTTGTTGGGGGGGGGGAGGGGGGGTCAGTGCGGGGGGGTATTTGGGGGTGGCAGCACTGCAGGAAATTCTCAAGCACGTGCTGGGGGGGGGGGATGTGGGGGGAGTGGGGGTTGGTGAAGGAAGCGGCCACGCGCTTGGAAAACCTTGTCAAAAGTGAACATTCTTCCGCAGCCGAGACCATTCAAGTGCAGCTCCATTGAGATGCTTGGAATCGGGCCTCTGAAGCTTTCCTGCCCACTCAGGTGCAAAAGCAGGAAAGTGCCACCAAATGCTCCCGAACTTTTCACCCCTTGGGTGCAGACTGCAAATTAATGTGCATTTTAGGGGGGCAGCAGAAAAATCGGCCGACTTGGCAAGTTGTATAATCCCTTTAAGAAAAGTGGCCATGGCGCAGTCACGGGTGGAGGCACTCACAGCCCCTTGCAATATCTTTATTAAGGTTTCGATTAGTAGCCACTATTGTTCAAGCTCACAGCGCAAACTTGCAGTGTGGGTTAGGAGAATGCCTGTGCCTGAGCTGAGAGCACAGCCTGCAGTCCAATGGCCAAAGCTGCTGCCAATCAGTCATGTGGAGTGAAGTGGAAGTGAGCCAATGAGTACACTACACATTGGTCATCCAATTGGAGGCCAGCACCCTCCTGCATACATGAAGCAGTCTTCACGTTAACCAAGAAAGATTCTTAGTTCGCCCATGCTATCCCATGTATCTCTCTTTGATACTGCAAAAGGACAACATCAGGACCATGGAGCCTGGTGATTTAGTGGT